>NC_044993.1:14175785-14304427 GCF_008728515.1 Papio anubis
CCTTCCTTCCTTCTTTCTTTTGTTCCTACCTTCCCTCCCTCCCTCCCTCTTTCCTTCCTTCCTGTCTGCCTGCTCTCTGCCAGAGTACTCTTGTCCCCTTGACTCTGGAAGGTCTCATGCTGTGAGGGACTTCCCCTCACCTGTGATCCTGCTAAAGCACCGTCCAAATAAAACCCATTGTTTGCTACTGCCACTCCAAGGTCATATCTTTTTCCTTATTATCTTTGAAATCCTGTGAACTCTGTACACATCCTGTGTTCTTCCTAAGATGGGCATAAATGTAGAAGAAACCATCTTTGCTGATCTCAGAAAACAATGCCTTATCCTTTTTTTTTTTTTTTTTTTTTTTTTTTTTTTTTTTTTTAGTAGGATCTCACTCCCATCACCCAGAATGCAGTGCTGTGACATGATCACGGGCTCTCTGCAGCCTCAATTTCCCAGGCTCAAGCAATTCTCCCACCTCAGCCTCCCAAGAAGCTGGAACTACAGGGATGTGCTGCTGCATCAGGTTAATGTTTTGTATTTTTAGTAGAGGAACAGTTTAGCCATGTTGCCCAGGCTGGTCTTGAATTTTTGGGCTCAAGCAATCCTCTCACCTCAGCCTCCTAAAGTGCTTGGACTAGAGGCGCAAATCATGCCTGACTCTTTATCTCTACTTTTGGCCAGAAGCAATCCAGTTAATACTCTATTATATATTATTCCTCCTACTGTTTTCTCCTCTCTAAATTCTTCAACTTTGGCTATGGGACTTTTCAACTTTTAAAATTTGTGACAAAATTGTTAGGTAATTAAGATGGGTCCTCATCCGACGTAACTGGTGTTCTTACAAGAAGCAGGGAAATGATGTGGAGGAGACACAGGAGGGGAAAATACCATGTGATGATAGAGGTAAAGGCAGGAGTTATGCAGCTGCAAGCCAAGAACACCAAGGGCTGCTGGTGACAGCAAGTGAGGAGGGAGCCTGGCCCTGCTGTCATCTTGATTCAGACTTCCAGCCTCTACCAGTCTGAGAAAATAAATTCCTGCTGTTTTAAGCCACCCGGTTTAGGGTGCTTTGTTGTAGCCACCTTAAGAAAGGAATACATCGTATCAGTCCCAGAAACTGCTTGAGCCTCAGGATATGAGACTGCAAAGTGCTGAGTCTCCCTCACTACCAGATGCCACCTTGGCGACGGTGAGTAGGTTAGGGAAGGCTGAGCAGTGACCCCACATTCATGTGTTATGGTACATTTGAGAACATACCAAAGAGGAAATGAAACTGATGTGAAACAGAAATTTCTGTCATAAAAGCAATTTGCATGAAACGTTCACAGTACTAAAAAAGCAGATGACTTAGGACAATTTTAACTTTTACCCTGAAAATAAATGTTTAAACCATTCATGATGAAACAGTAAGATGACACTGTATTATTGGATCCAATGGGACTGTGTGTATGTGTATGTGTGTGTGCATGTGTGTGTGTGTGAGTAGTAGTGATCACATTCATTTGACATGCAGGTTGAATAAGTAAGTCATTTTCCCCAGTACACAGGGGGCTGCCTCTCCTAGCAGCAAATTTTCTCATGGGTTACTGCTATGTTTTGGATGTCCCCTCCAAAACTGATGTTGAAACTAAGTTCCCAAAGTGGCAGTATTGAGAAGTGGGCCCTTTAAGAAGTGATTGGATCATGAGAGCTCTACCCTCATGAATGAATTATCCATTCATAGATTAATAGATGAATGGGTTAATAGATGAATGGCTATCATGGAAGTGGGACAGGTGGCTTATAAGAAGGGCAAGAGACACCTGAGCTAGCATAATCGACCCCCTCGCCAGGTGATGCTCTGCCTTGCCTCAAGACTTTTCAGAGAGTCCTCACCTGTAAGAAGGATCTCATCAGATGTGGCCCCTTGACCTTGAATTTCTCAGCTCCACAACTGTAAGAAATAAGTTTCTTTTCTTCATGAATTACCCAATTTCAGGAATTCTCTTATAAACAACAGAAAATAAGACAGTTACTGTATATCTTCATAAAACTAATTTTGTAGGATCTGAGGACTTTGTTCTCCAAGAGAACACTTGCTCTAATTCCCAGGTTTTCTTCTCTAGTTCTGTAATTTTACTTAAAGAGAAGAATGTCAAGAAAAGACGCTAGTAATTAATCAATGCTGGTGGATGATCCCTCTAGCATAAAACCGGATCATGGCACTGTTTTGTTATTGGTGCTATTAAATCTGAATTATGTTTTAAAACATATCTGAAAAGTGATATCAGGATTCAATTACTGCTTATTTCATGGAGAACCAGGGAAGAAGAATGAACATATAAATGTGTTTTTAAATTTCTGTTTAATGCACACCACTGTTTCATGTGATAATGTGTGGATTCACATGCCCCAGCTTAGAAAGAAAAGCAAACTCATCCAACAGTGCTTGTTGTTGTGTTCATTTGCACACTAGAGAATGATGACTTCTCTTTGTTAGAGCCACCAAGTATATGTAAATTGAAGAAAATAAATTTGTGATTGGATTAAGTACAACCAACACATTGCTAGGTGATAAGCAATTCCACTGGGAGATTCATTCACTGTTGCTACCGAGTGGATTTCACAGAATGGCGACTGCAGGCAAATTATCTGTTTCCTGCCTGGTTGCTGGGATCCAGCATTCTGCCTAGAAACAAGTCAGTTTCCATTGGTTGGGGTTAACCCTATTTAATAATAATGATAATATTATCCCTTATAACATTAAAGGTTTAACTCTTGGTAGGCTTTTCATTTAACTGGAGTTCAAGAAAGGAATATGCAATTTTAAAAAGTTTATTTTGAAATAGTTTCAAACTTAGAGAAAAGTCACAAGGACTGCACGAATAACCCCCCCCCACCCCCTTTGAAGGAATAATGATAATGATATAATAATGTGTTTTTGATTACTGGCAGGTACTTCATTTGGAGGCATTTCTGTGATTGGGACAGGAGTTGAGATGTCAAACGTATGATAGTATGATAAGAAAGTAAATCCCTCCAATTTTCTCATAGTGAAAATATTAAGAACAGTAACACTACTCTTAAATTCTTTCTAGTTTTCAATAGAAAGGGCCAGTAAGTGAAAGTGAATTTACATTTTTATTTTGGAACAACTCTGCAATTTCATTTAGATTTCATATTTCTAGTAATAAAGCCTCTTCCGACTCCACGTTCTTATTTCTGGGCATAGATTTTATTCTTAAGAATTGTAGTGATGGACAGGAAGCTAAATTGGAATGACTAATGTATCGATGATGAATTTGATAATTATAACGATGTCCAAACATTTAGGAATTACAGTATTTCATCAGATGTATTTTTAAAGAGCCACCTCTGTGAGAAGAACAGGTAAGCAGGCCAGCTTTCCCCTGGCTTATAACCCCTTTCCCTGGATTGTAGAGCATCCTTTACTTGGTCTCCTGTGAGGGGCCAGCAGGTTGCTGTGCTCTCTGTGGGGTTTTCGTTTGTACCAGACTCTGCAATAACAGGCCCAGATTTTGCAGCTCTGATGACGCTTTTTGGTGATGAAGCCACAGGGTACTAACACCTCCTCATGGTCATATGTGTAATCTGAGACTGCTCCTTGTAATAGTGATGATAATGACACTGTTAGTGCCAAGCCACTTTAAAATGCTTTTAGTTCCTGGCAGATATTTTATTTAGAGTGATTTCTCTGAAACTAAATGCCACTTATGGAGGTTTTATATATTTTAATTAAGTAAATATAAGGTCTTATTTTAGTAATGGAAGTAATAAATCAATAGCTCCAACAAGTTTAGAGCACTACTTCACAGGATGTATTTTTTCAGAGATATTTTTGTAAAGAAGACAAAAAATGAAGACGGCTTTGACTTAAAAAACTTTTTTAGGTTCAGGGGCACATGTGCAGGCTTGTTATACAGGTAAACTGCGCGTCATGGGGGTTTGGGGTATGGATTATTTCATCACCCAAGTAATAAGTATACTATCCGATAGGTAGTTTTTTGATCCTCTCCTTCCTTCCACCCTCCACCCTCAAGTAGGCCCATGTGTCTGTTGTTCCCCACTTTGTGCCCATGTGTTCTCGTTGGTTAATTCTCACTTGTAAGTGAGAACATGTGGCATTTGGTTTTCTGTTCCTGTGTAGTTTGTTTAGGTTAATGGCCTCCAGCTCCATCCATGTTGCTGCAAAGGATGTGACCTAGTTCTTTTTTATGACTGCGTAGTATTCCATAGTGTATATGTACCACATTTTCTTTATCCAGTCTACTGTTGATGGACATTTAGGTTGATTCCATGTCTTTGCTGTTTTGTGAATAGTGTTGCAATAAACGTATGTGTGCCTGTGTCTTTATGGTAGAAAGATATCTATTTCTTTGGGTATATACTCAATAATGGAGTTGTTGGGTCAATTGGTAATTCTGTTTTAAATTTCTTGGGGAATCACCACATTGGTTTTCACAATGGCTGAATTAATTTACATTCCCACCAGCGTTGTATAAGCATTCCCCTTTCTCTGCAACCTTGCCAGCATCTGTTATTTTTTAACTTTTTATTAAAAGGCCTTTCAACTGGTGTGAGATGGCATCTCACTGTGGTTTTGATTTGCATTTCTCTAGTGATTAGTGATGTGGAGCATTTTTTCATATGCTTGCTGACTGCATTAAGTCCTCTTTTGAAAAGTATCTGTTCATGTTCATTGCCCACTTTTTAATGGGGTATTTTTCTTGTAAATTTGTTTAAGTTCCTTACAGATGCTGAATATTAGACCTTTGTCAGATGCATAGTTTGCAAATATTTTCTCCCATTTTGTAGGCTGGGTTTTGACATATTTTTAACTGAATAAATTCCTAGTGGTTACTATGATAATGTGACAATAATAAACTCTACCACGATATATTTCTTGATACTATTTTATTTGAGGAGGTTTACACATAATCCAGTCACTTGCTTAGCCTGTTTAATTTAGATATACTTCGTAGCTCTGCCAAGGAGGACTTACCCTTCTGTCGCGTGTGAATGAGCACAGCATGAGAGATGCTGGATGACAGTCCTTGAGTTAGATATTAAAACATACAAGATTATTTTTTATGTGCCTTGAACATGTAAATTCACAACTTTCACTTGAATCATTGAGGTAGGTGTGTCATACAGGTTAAGAAATGCATTTATATTTTTCTTCTACTTCCCTGGTTCTCTATGAAATGAACTGTAATATAATCTAAAATCAGCTTTTGATATTATAATATTATTTGAAATTTGATAATTCAGGTCTAGTTAACACTGATAAAATAGTCCCATGTTCCAATTTTATGCTAGAAGGATCATTTCCTGGCATCTAGTAATTACTAATGTGTTTTTCAGGGTCATTCTTCTTAAGCAAAATTAAAGAGATAGAGAACAAAAACTGGAAAATAGAAAGAAGTTGTGCCCTCCTGGAGGAAGAAAAACGCTCTCAGTTCCCAAAACTCTGTGATAAAATCAGTTTCATGAGGACCCGTTGTATATCCATGAGAACCTTTTTATGTAGGAGAGGCAGCCCACTGTGTACACATCTCTCCTGGTGAATCCAATGGGCATAGTTTCAGCTGACTTTGTTTCATCAAGTATGATTTAAACATTTATTTTCAGAGTGACAGCCAAAGTCATTTTCCTCCAAATTGAAGTATAGTACTTTTTCAGTTCCATAAATGTTTCATATGAAATATTTTTTAGGATAAAAATTTCTATTTTATGTGAGTTTAACTTGGTCTTCAGAATAGTCTCAAATGTGCTATAGGATAGTGGCACATGGATGTGGGGGTCACTGCTCAGTCTTTCCTACTCCTTTTCCCTCTCTAAGTTGGCATCTGGTAGTGAAGGACTTTCAGCATTTCCGAGCTCTGATGTCCATAGGGCTGACATTTAAGAAGCTTTTGGGACTCAGTTTGCTGGTGTGGAGTGGGATAAATAGCAGTGAGTGGAGGAGAGTGGAGGAGAATGGAGGAAAGTGACATCTATTCTTAATGGAGGGGAGGGTCAGGTCAGACAGCAGGAGACACTGGGGAGGGAGTAGCCCTAAGGGGAATTGTTTTGGATTCCCCAGCTGCCTAGATACTGGCTCTTCCCTCTCTTCTACTCCTTTCCCAGTCAGGTTCACTGTGATTGAATTATTTTCGGACAGGTTTTAGTTTTATTTCTCTTTTCCCCTAGACCCAGATTTGAGAGCTGGCATTATCATGACCCTGGCAGATTGTTTTTCTATTCTCCTTTTTATTGAAGCATCTAACTATTAAGTTTGAATTGTCTCTTCCTTTAATTCTGTGTGTTTTTGCTTCATGCATTTTGGGACTGTGTTGTTAGGTACATACACTTTAATTATTGTTATATCTTCTTGATTAATTGATACTTTCATAATGATAAAATATCCTTCTTTGCCCTAATAATAATTTTTATCTTAAAATATTTTGTCAATTTTGTCTGGCATTAATACAGCTACTCCAGCTCTTTTGGTTATTGCTGGTGTAGCTTTTCCATCCTTTCATGTTCCATTTATTTGTGTCTTTAAATCTTAAGTGCCTATTGTAAATAGCAAATAATTGTGCTATGTTTAAAAAAATCCATTCTCCAAATCTCTTCCTTCTAATTAGACAGTTTAATCCACTTACTTTAATATAATTACTGATAAGATAGAATTTATTTTTTGCTATTGTGCTATTTGTTTTCTATATGTATTATGTCCATTGTATTCCTCAATTCCTTGATTCTTGAATGCTTTTGTGTTAAATAGATATTTTATAGTGTACCATTTTAATTACCTTTCATTTCTTTTAAAATATATATTTTTAGTTATTTTATTAGTGGTTGCCCATGGTATCATAATTAATATTTTAATGTTTTAAAGAGACAGTGTCTTGATCTGTCACTGAGGCTGGAGTGCAGTGGCATGATCATGGCTCATTGCAACCTCAGGCTCCTGGGCTCGGTGATCTTTCCACCTCTGCTGCAAGTAGAGAGGACGATAGACATATGCCACCATGCCTAGCTAATTTAAAAAAATTTTTGTAGAGACGAGGTCTCCCTGTGTTGCCCAGGCTGGTCTCAAACTCCTTGCCTCAAGTGACCCTCCTGCCTCAGACTCCCAAAGTGCTGGGATTACAGGGATGAGCCACCATGCCCAGCCCAATATTTTAATTTATAACAATCTAGTGCAATATAATACCAACTTAATTTTAGTAGTATACAAAAGTTTGTTCCAATATAACTGTTTTCTTCCTTCTCTTATTAACATTTATTCTTATATAGGTTTTTAAGAGATGGAGTCTCGTTGTATTGCCCAGGCTGGTCTTGAATTCCTGGGCTCAAGTTATCCTCCTGCTTCATCCTCCCAAAGTGCTGAGATTACAGGCATAAGCTACCATGCCCAATCTACCTTCCTTCTATATGCTGTTATTTTTACAAATTAGATCTTTATTGCTTGTGTACCCATCAACATAGACTTACAATTACTGGTTTTTGTAGTTGTCTTTTAAATCAGATAGAAGAAAAGAAAATAACTATAAACAAAAATACATTTATGCAGTCTTTTATATTTAACCATATAATTACCTTTACCAGTACTCTTTATTTCTTCATTCGGGTTTGAGTTACTGCCAAATATCCTTTCATTTAGGCCTAAAAGAACTCCTTTAGTATTTCTTGTAGGACAGTTGTGCTAGCAATGAATTCTCTTGGTTTTTTAAAAGTCTGGAGATGTCTTAATTTCCCCTTCAATTATGAAGTATAGTATTGCTGTATATAGACTCCTTGATTGACAGTCTTTTACTTTCACTACTTTGAATATGTCATCCTACTCTCTTATGTCCTCTTTTCCTTGATTTCTAATGAGAAACAGCTAATAATATTACTGAGAAGCCATTGTATATGAATCACTCCTTATTTGCTGAAATCAAGTTTTTTCATCTTTATTCTTTAAGAGGTTGATTATGTTGTAGTGAGGTATGAATCTTTTTAGTTTATTACACCTGAAGTTCATTGTGTGTAAACCAATATTTTTCAACAAATTTGGGAAGTTTCCAAGCATTATTTCTTCAAATATTGATTCTTGACATTTCTCTCTTCTCCTTCTGAATCTCCCATTACATATATATTGGTACTTTCAAAAATTTCCCACAGGGCGCCTGTAGTCTCAGCTACTTGGGAGGCTGAGGCGGGAGAATGGCGTGAACCCGGGAGGCGGAGCTTGCAGTGAGGAGATCACGCCACTGCACTCCAGCCTGGGAGACACAGCGAGACTCCGTCTCAAAAAAAAAAAAAAAAAAAAAAAAAAAAAAAAATTTCCCACAGGTCTCTGAAGCTCTGTTCATTTTTCTTTATTCTTTTTCTTTTCTGTTCCTCAGACTGGATAATTTCAATTGACCAATTTTGAAATTTGTTGATTTTTTATGTTTTTTCATATCTGTTACTGAGAAGCTGTAGTGAATTTTTCTTTTCTGTTATTAAACTTTTCAATTTTATAACTTTTACTATAAAGTTGAATTTTATAATTTCCATCTCTTTATTGATGTTTTCTGTTTGGTTAGACATTGTTCTCATACTTCTTTAGGCACACTCTCCTTTTGGTCTTTGGGCATATTTAGACTAAATGATTTAAAGTCTTTTCTAGTAAGTCCAATATCTGGGCTTCCTTTAGGACAAATTCTATTGATTGCTTATTTTTGTGTATGTGTGTTGGCAGTACTTTGTTACTTTGCATGACTCATAATTTTTTACAGTATTAAAACCTGGACGTTTTAGTAAGTATTATGTGACAAGTTTGGAAATCAGATTTTCCTACATGTCCATGGTTGTTTTTATTGCTGCTTATTGGTTATTGTTATCTGTTTTGTTACTTACATTTCTTTTTTTTTTTCTTTTTTCTTTTTTTTTGTTTTGAGACGGAGTCTCACTCTGTCATCCACGCTGGTGTGCAATGGCGCCATCTTGGCTCACTGCAAGCTCCACCTCCCGGGTTCACACCATTCTCCTGCCTCAGCCTCCTGAGTAGCTGGGACTACAGGCACCCACCACCAAGCCCTGCTAATTTTTTTGTATTTTTAGTAGAGACGGGATTTCACCAGGTTAGCTAGGATGGTCTCGATCTCCTGACCTTGTGGTCTACCCACCTCGGCCTCCCAAAGTACTGGGATTACAGGCATATGCCACAGCACTGGCTCTTACTTACATTTCTAAAGCAATTCAGTAAAGTTTGTATTCTTTGTCATGTGTGGGCATTGATGCCACTACTCAGCTTAGTGGTTAGCTAGTAATGAGACAGGTTTCCTTAGAGGTCTGGAATCAATAAATCTTTCAGTTTGCTGAAGGGCTCTCTGTGCATGTTGGGCCATGTCCTCAAAACTTAGGCAGCTTGTAACTCCATCTTAGCCTTTACTTACTGCCTACATAGATCCTCAAGGTAAGCCAGAGATGAGAGCTGAGGGCCTTTCCAGGTCTTTCCTGAGCTTGTGCACTATCCTGGGAGTACACAAGGTCTTTTAGATCCCTGAGATTTTGTCAGAGCCTTCTGATGTCTTTCTAGACATTTTATTTTCAAACTTCTATTTTATTTTCAAGGTTTTTGGTTAGTCTTTTGTTTGCCTCAGCTGTTGTTCATCTCCTCAAGCAGCCACAAAGTTAAAACACTTGCCTGTAACTGGCTTCAAAAATAACATCACCTGACAGAAATTCTTTGAAGTGAGTGAGCTCCAAGGCAGCCTCTTAATGAGTTTTTCAAGAGAACCACCAGACAAATAAAAAATGGTAATATTGACTGGGCATGGTGGCTCACGCCTGTGGTCCCAGCGCTTTGGGAGGCCGAGGTGGGTGGATCATGAGGTCAGGGGATCAAGACCATCTGGCTGACATGGTGAAACCCCGTCTCTACTAAAGGTTCAAAAAATTGGCTGGGCATGCTGGCGGGTGCCTGTAGTCCCAGTTGCTCGGGTGGCTGAGGCAGGAGAATGGCGTGAACCTGGGAGGCGCAGCTTGCAGTGAGCCGAGATCGTGCCACTGCACTCCAGCCTGGGGATGGAGCAAAACAGCTCAAAAAAACAAAACAAAACAAAACAAAAAAACCCCAAGATAATATTTTAGAAATTATACTTTGAAAGAGCTTCATCTCTATTCTGGTTCCACTGATGACTGCTAGGCAGCACCACAAATGCAGATGAGCATTTTTTCAAGGCTTTTTCTGAGCTAGAGAGTTGGGGGGTGGGACCAGGGAAAGTTAAAATGTCACAAAGTTGACTTTTCTTACAGCCATTCAGTCATTTTTCTTGAGTAAACTCTTCCCAGGTCACTGGAAGCTTTTAATTCATTTTTAAAAAATTTCTACATCCACTTCAATCACACAAAAGCTTTTGATTCGTTTCTGGAGATCTGAAAAAGGTAATTCTGACCATTTAAATAAATTTTTCAATGCTTTTATGGAAGAGTGAATTTTTCAGGGTCCTTGCTCTGCCATTTTTGCTGATGTTACCACCATCAAGATTTTCTTGAGCAGGTGTCTGCAAACCTTTCCTAGAAAGGTACCAATTGTAAATACTTTAGAGATCGTGCTTCAGATGGTGTTTGTCGCAGCTACTCAACACTGCCATTGTAGTACAAAAATAGCCATTATAAGTATATAAATAAATGGCTGTGTTTCAATAAAACATTATGTATAGAAAAGTCATAGACTGGATTTGGCCCAGGGATCGTATTTTGCCAACCCCTCTTTTTGAAGATAAAAAACAACCTTAGAATCCCAGACCACACTGCTCTTTAGTCATCTTCTTTCTATTCTCACGCAGGTTGTTTTTCTTCCAACTGAGATACACTAAGATGTTTAAACATTTAAGACGTATTTAATTCTGCATTTTTACTCTAATTCAGAAAATTTGTTTTTGTTGCTTTCAATTTATATTTACATTTTCCTCCTGAATTCACATTATTACTGCAACCAGAGAACCAAATCAGAATAAATTGATTCATTATCATCCAGAATATGGGATATGTATTAGATTCCAAAGGAAGTAAAACAGGTTTAAAATATAAAAAGTTTCAATTAACTTTATTTTTGTAGAGTGTAGAATACTGTCTTACTTCTATAAACTATCCAGTAGTTAAAAAAAGGTGCTGATCAGGAAATGGAGAGTGAATGGGAGCATTAATGGGAATATATAGAAATAAATCTTACACTAAATAAAACATCCAATAGAAGTTTTGATTGGAGACCATAGAGGCCATGTATCTTTTGAGTAAAAGAGAAAACTATTGGGGTTAAAAAGATTACAAAGAGGCCGGGCGCGGTGGCTCAAGCCTGTAATCCCAGCACTTTGGGAGGCCGAGACGGGTGGATCACGAGGTCAGGAGATCGAGACCATCCTGGCTAACATGGTGAAACCCCGTCTCTACTAAAAAATACAAAAAACTAGCCGGGCGTGGTGGCGGGCGCCTGTAGTCCCAGCTACTCGGGAGGCTGAGGCAGGAGAATGGCGTGAACCCGGGAGGCGGAGCTTGCAGTGAGCTGAGATCCGGCCATTGCACTCCAGCCTGGGCGGCAGAGCGAGACTCCGTCTCAAAAAAAAAAAAAAAAAAAAAAAAGAATACAAAGAATACAGTTAATTTCCATATCACTGATATATAGTAGATTATCAAAAAAGGTAACGCATAGTGAAAAATAAATTCTAATAGAATCCCAGTGAACTGTAAGGTAGGAGGTATCTTATCTCTAGGTAGGTAGCTGCTTACCAGGTATATTTTGATGACTACTAAGAAGAGCCTGTAGATTTCCTTCTACTTCAGCTCTTCCTGTGATTTGATAAATACTTATTTCACAGGTTTTTTCCTGATAAGTAAAATAAAGCAATATATGTATAATTTTTTGCTGTCTACAATCATCTTCTTCCTGATTCCTAGTTTGATTTAGACTTCCAAGAAGTTAGAATGTATAAGACATTGGATCCCAGTAGAAAGAAAATGACAAATGTAAGTAATGGTGGAAAAAAGGGAAGTAAAATGACATTAGAGGAAGATTATCCCATTTTGCAGTTTTGCCTGTGGTCCTTCTAGTAGTTGAAATTGTTGGTCTCTAAGGTTTGCATTTGCTATCCTTGTCACTATCTTCTCCTCCTCCTCCTCCTCCTCCTCTTCCTCCTCCTCTTCTTCTGAAAGCAAGCAAGCAAGCCAGAAAGCAACAAGGCTATATAGTGTTGGAGCAGCCCTTCCACTGAAAACAACTATAAAAGAAAGATGAACTGTGAGTTTTTGATGGGATAGCAGAGCTACCAAAGCAGTAAAGATGTGATGAAACAAATTCCCAGAAAGAAGGTAATCCTAGGATTTGAGCTCAATATTTGGCACAACTTATATCCTCAAGGCATTTGCTGATAGAGAAAGCAGGAGCTGGAGATTTCAGCTGAAAACCAGAGCAGAAAGCAGTGGACAGCGTCTGAGCAGAACATTTGCCAGTTTCATGGAACTGGAGAGATGAATGTTGAAGATCACAGCTAGACAAAGACTGCAAATAATGTAAAGTCTTTAATAGTCTTTAACAAATAACGTAAAGACTTTACAAATAATGTAAAATGTTCAAGAAATTAAATGATCAAATAGAACATTTAAACAGGAACTGGAATTTTTATTCCAGTAATTGGATTTTTTATTCAATCCAATAAAAATAATTGAATACCAAGTCTAGAACTGAAATATGCAGTAACTGAATATTAAAAATTCAATGGATAAATTTAACAACAGATTAGATGTAGCTGAAATGAGAAAATTAGCAATTTGGAGGATAAATCTAAGAAATATACCAATAGAGAAAGGAAGAGGCAAAGTAATGGAAGATAAAAGACCAAAAAGAGAATGAAAAGTCCATCATATGTGTTATTATAATCCTTGAAAAAGAGGAGAGAAACCGTAAAAAATAAAGGAATCTTGTATCTGAAAATCTATATGCTGCTACTATCAAGTTATTTGTTTGTAAGCATATTACTCTTAAGCTTTTAAAGCACTTTATACAAGTTTCATAACACCTTCCAATATTTAAATTTTTAGTATTTTAATGTTAAGTAGATTTTTGTCTTTAACCTGTTCTAATTACTTACAGTAGATTAAAAATAATTGCATAGTGAAAATGTATTGTTTTACATTGAAAAGTCATGGATAATTAAAAATAATTACAAATTAAACACTAAAATTATTAAAATGCAAAAGTTTCTTCCTTTTTAATTTTTTTTACTGAGACAGGGTCTTATTCTGTTGTCCATGCTGGAGGAGTGCAGTGGATAATTAAAAAGAATTACAAATTAAACACTAAAATTATTAAAATGCAAAAGTTTCTTCCTTTTTTATTATTTTTGCTGAGACACGGTCTTATTCTGTTGTCCATGCTGGAGGAGTGCGCTGGTCCCATCATGGCTGACTACAGCCTTGACCTCCTGGGTTCAATTGATCCTCCCATCTCAGCCTCGTGAGTAGCTGGAACCACAGGCACAAACTACCATGCCCAGCTAACGTTTGTATTTTTTCATACAGATGGGGTTTTGCTATGTTGTCCAGGTAGGTCTCAAATTCCTGAGCTCAAACAATTGTCCCGCCTTAGCCTTCCTAAGTGCTGGGATTACAGGTGTGTGCCACCACACCCGGACATTAAAAAAAAATTAAATTTAATTAATTTTTTGGTAGAGATGGGGTTCTCACTTTGTTGCCCTGACTTCAAGTGGTCCTACTGCTTCGGCCTCCCAAAGTGTTGGAATTACAGGCATGAGCCACCACTCCAGGCCCATGCAAAAGTTTCTAAATAAAATTTGGCTACATTTTATGCCTGAGTACACAGAGTTTTGCTGCTGCTGTTGTCATCAGTGGTGGGGGGTTAACAATTCACAAAAACTACTACTTATAAAATTATCAACTATACAATTATTGGACAAAATAATATATTTCACTCTATAAATAAACAATTCATTAGAACTTGAAGGAATTTAGAATATGGAAGAGATGCTTCTGCTGAAATAAGGAGAATGTGAAATACCTCCTCACAGAATGCTGTCATTTTCACTTATCATTTCCAAATATTAGGAAAGAAGACTTTGAGTAGATTATAGTCTGATACATAATGGCATAATGATAGCTGTTAAATAAAGAAACCACATGTAATTATCACATTTTGCATGAGTCAGTTGCTTTTCAGTCTCACTAGAGCTGAAATAAAAGTATTTTAAGTCTCTTTAATTTTCCCATTTTGACCCTGGGATGTACTCATTTGCCCGGCAAGAAAATTTCCCCTAAATGGCTCTAAATGGAGAGAAGAGGGACAAAGGGAAAGCAAATACAAAGATATATACCAAATAGCTTGGATTATACGTGAAATAATGAACAAACCAATGTTCCCCAGAGCTGGCAATCCACTCACAGAACAAGAATTCATGTTAAATGTGCATTTAACAAATAACACAGCCAATTATGTGTAAGTCTGTGCTAGATCCATTTATACTCACAGGATACAGGCATTCAATGAAATGTGGAAGATATTAGTTCTAATTTTTCTCCAAAGCCTAAATCCTATGGAATATTCCAGGCCCATGTGTAATGGGAATCTACTTGAAAGCATTCAGTGATCAGAAACACACTAGCTCACTTTCAGATGGAGTTTTTTTTACAAAGTTAGAGATAATGTGATAATACTTGCCTCCCTGAAATTTTCAAATTTTGGTCTTTGTTTTCTTTCATGAAGCTATGCAAAAATTGTATAGTTCCTATATAAAATAGCACGCTTTCTGAGATCTGTAAACAGATATCATGAATCTTAAGTCTTGTTTTCTCCAGGCTAAATATATTTGCTTTAAAAAATTAATATTTGTATAATCCAGTTTTTGGGCAGTTCAATATCTGATTTACTTTATCCTAGATTCATCCAAGTTTGTCAACATCATTTGTAAAACCAAAGTGCTGACATTTAAATACAATACTCTGTCCAGTTTTATTTCTCTTTCTCCAACTAGATGATAAGATCCTAAAGGAATTGGAGGAGAGGAGACTCCTTATAATGAATAGAATTAATGAGAATCTGGAAGATCTTGGTAGTAAGTTAATGAAGGTGTATGTATTTTTCTCTCAATATGAAGAAATAAAAATATCAGAAATTTAAACAAAGAAACTGCTCACTTAGTTTATCAAAATAAGAATACAGTATAATGTGGCATAATTTTGAATAATCTATGGAGAGGAAGAGTAGAAGCTCCATTTGATTAGATTCTAAAAACATTCCCCATCAAAGGAGTGTGTTGAACTTCTGAGAAGGAAATCTAATTATAGCATACTGTGGCTCTTGAGCAAATTATACTTACATAGTTAGTTTTAACATTAAGTATGTTTCTTGTGGTTTCGATGAGGTTGAAGTGATATTTTTCAATGAAAACTAATTTTTTTTTTACCTGTGTATAAGCAAACAAGATTTAATTATGGCTGCTTAATGCAAATACCATTGACTGTGGTGATAGACAAGCAAAATTCTATTTGAGAGAAGCTGGGAGGTTGAGGGGGGAGTTGCTGAATTAAAGAAAACAATAGGGTTGTTAATATCTTAATTTTGCATCATGGGGAACAAAGATATATTATCTGAAGTTAACAGAATAACTGTGAGGTATATCTTTTATTTATCAAACTGGTAAGGCAATAGTTACATGACTTTCTCAATCTATAAATACTATTATAATATATAATATAAATATAATATACACATTAAATAATATATATAATATTTTTATTATAAATATAACAATATTTATAACATCGGGGCATGTTTCTGATGAAGAGAACTGGGAGCAGACAGGTCTATTATCACAGGACTGTGTATTATTTCTATATTTTTTGGTATACGTGTAGTACTTTGATAAAATTATAAAACATTAAATGAAAAATACATGAATGATTTCAAAACCTAATCAGTTCTGGTTCCCAAATGGCAATGTAGAAGCAGGCTGGCTTCACTCCCCTACCCAGAAAACAAAAAGCAAATATACAGTGCTGAGATGATCACTAGCAATATCCCAGAATTCATCTGTGGGAACGAGGCAGTTCCCAGGGCCATGGAGAAGTGGAAAAATTCTGAGCATACAGTAAGAGAATTGGACTTCCATATCCATAACACCCTTCCCTCTCATCTGTCCACCACCAAGGCATGCAGGAAATTTCCCCTTGATTCAGGGTTTCTACAATGGAAAAAGCGAGGTCAAGGCGGACCACCACCTTCCACACCATCTTGGTTTGCTGGCAGGATACCATAGTGACATAGTGAGACCGAGTTTCTTAGACACAGTGAGACCCAATTTCATAGGGCCATAGAGACCCAGTACCATAGTGACAGTGAGTCTCAGTTTCTAAGACAAACAACCCCCACAAAAAACCCCAAAATATAGAAAACCAACAAAATGAGAAGTTGGTTGTTTTTTAAAAGATAAATAAAACTGACAAACCTTTAGCTAGACTAAGAAAAAAAGAGAGAAGACCCAAATAAATAAAACTAGGAACAACAAAAGGAGACGGAACAACAAAAGGAGACAGAACAACTGAGACTACAGAAATATAAAGAGTCATTAGAGATGATTCTGAATGATATGTGAACTGGAAAAATCTAAAAGAAATGGATAAATTCCTGACCCACCAAGACCGAGCCATAAAGAAACAGAAAACCTTAACAAACCAATAATAAGTAATGAGATTGAAACCATAATAAAAAGTCTTCTATCAAAGAAAAGGCCAGTACCCGTTGGCTTCACTGCTGAATTCTACCACACATTTAAAGAATAACTAATACCACTTATACTCAAACTCTTCAAAAAAATTGAAGTGGAGAGAACACTTCCAAACTCATTCTATGAGGTGAACATTAACCTGATACCAAAACCAGACAAGGACATGACAGAAAAAGAAAACTACAGGCCCATGTTACTGATGAATGTAGATGTAAACATTCTTAACAAAATACTAGCAAACCAAATTCAACCATACATTAAAAAGATCATTCATCATGACCAAGTGGGATTCATCCTATGGATGTAAGTATGGCTCAACATATGCAAATCAATAAACATGATACTTCACATTAATGGACCCAAGAACAAAACCCATATGATCACTTCAATAGATGTCAAAAGAGCATTTGATAAAATTCTACATCCTGCCAGGCACAGTGGCTCACACCTGTAATACCAGCATTTTGGGAGGCCGAGGAGGGCAGATTGCTTGAGCCCAGGAGTTCAAGACTAGCCTGGACAGCACAGTGAAACCTTGTCTCTACAAAGAAGGCAAAAATTAGCCAAGTGTGGTGGCAAGGGCCTGCAGTCCCAGCTACTTGGGAGGCTAAGGTGGGACGATTGCTTGAGCTCAGGAAGTCGAAGCTGCAGTGAGCTGTGATTGTACTACTGCACTCCAGCCTGGGTGATAGAGCCAGACCCTGTCTAAAAAAAAAAAAAAATTATTTTTTTTTAAAAAAGGAGAAGAAAAGGAAAAAGAAAAAAATCTGTATGTTTTTCATGAAAAAAGTCCTCAAAAAAACTGGGTATAGAAGGAACATACCTCAAAATAATCAAGGGCATATGTGACAGACCCACAACTAACGTACTGAATGGGGAAAAATGGAAAGCCTTTCCTCTAAGATCTGGAACAAGACAGGGATGCTTACTTTCACTACTTTAATTCACCATAATACTGGAAGTCCTGGCTAGAGCAGTCAGGCAAGAGAAAAAAATCAAGGGCATGCGAATAAGAAAAGAAGAAGTCAAATTAGCCTTATTCACAGATGACATGATCTTATATTTAGAAAAAACCAAAAGACTCCATCGAAAAAGTGTTAGAACTGATAAATGAATTCAGCATAGTTGCAGGATACAAAATCAACATACAAAACCAGGAGCATTTATATAAGACAACAGTGAGCAATCTGAAAAAGAAAATAAGAAAACAATTCCATTTACAATGGCTACAAAGAATATAAAATACCTAGGAATCAATTTAATCAAGTGAAAGATCTATACAAGAAAAACTATAAAAGAATGATAAAAAATTGAAGAGGACACAAAAAAGGAAAGATAGTTCATGCTCATGGATTGGAAGAATTAATATTGTTAACATGGCAATACTACCCAAAGCCATTTACAGATTCGATGCAATCTCTATGAAAATATCAAAGACATTCTTCACAGAAATAGAAAAAAACTCCTAAAATGTACATAGAACTACAAAAGACCCCGAATAACCAAAGCAATCCTGATCAAAAAGACCAAAGCTAGAGGCACCATATTATCTGACTTCAAAATATACTAGAAAGCTATCATAACAAAAACAGCTTGGTACTGTAATAAAAACAGACACTTAGAATAATGGAACAGAATAGAGAATTCAGATATAAACCCATGCATTTATAGCCAATTCATTTTCTTTTCCTTTCTTTCCTTTTTTTTTTTTTTTTTTTAAATGAGACAGAGTCTCATTCTGTTGCCGAGGCTGGAGCGCAGTGGGGTGATCTCGGCTCGCTACAACCTCCGCCTCGTGGGTTCAAGTGATTATTGTGCCTCAGTCTCCTGAGTAGCTGGGACTACAGGCTTGTAACACCATGCCCGGCTAATTTTTGTATTATTAGTAGACATGGTGTTTTGTCGTGTTGGCCAGGCTGGTCTTGGACTCCTAGCCTCATGTGATCCATCTGCCTTGGCCTCCCAAAGTGCTGGGATTACAGGTGTGAGACACTGCATCTGGCCTATAATCAACTCATTTTCAACAAAGAAGATATAGTGGGGAAAGGACAGTCTCCTCCACAAATGGTATTGGGAACACTGGATAGCTATATGCAGAAGAACGAAGGTAGACCCCCATCTCTCACTCTATACAAAAATAAAACCAAAATGGATTGAAGACCTAAATATAAGACCCAAAACTATATAACTACCAGAAGAAAACTTTGGGGAAATGTTCCAGGATATTGATCTGGGCAAATATTTTTTTGTGTAAGACCTCAAAAGCACAGGCAACAAAAGTAAAAATAGACAAATGGGACTACATCAAACTAAAAAGCAGCAAAAGAAACAATCAACAAAGTGAAGAGAGAACCCACAGAATGGGGGAAAATATTTGCAAACTATACGTCTGACTAGGATTAAGAACCAGAATACATAAGGAACTAAAAAGAAACTCAATAGCAAGAATACAAAATCCAATTAAAAAACAAGAAAAAGATTTGAACAGATATTTCTGAAAAGAAGACATACAAATGACCAAAGAGTATATTAAAAATAACCATCATTGATCATTAGAGAAATGCAAATCAAAACCGTAGTGAGATATCATCTTAAGGTAGGAGGCAGGACTTGATTCCAGAGGCGGGACTTGGGCACTGGACTAGATTGAGGACTAGCTAAAACAGGGCTATGGTGGAAGCAGTTTTCTAATCAGATTCATCCCCTAATGTGCCATATAAATTTACCATTGCCATGGCAACACCCGGGAGTTACTGCCCCTTTCTATAGCAATGACCGGATGACCCCAAAGTTAGTGCCCCTTCCCTAGAAATGTCTGTGTAAACCACCCCTTAATCTACATGCAATTAAAATGGGTATAAATATGACTGCAAAACTGCCCTAAGCTGCTACTCTCTGCTTAGAAGGTAGCCCTGCCCTGAGGAGCAGTCACAAGGCTGTAACACTGCCTTTTCAGTAAAGCTTTTTTCCACCTCCTCCTTGCCCTTGAATTATTTCCTAGGCAAAGTCAAGAACACTCTGGGCTAAGCCCCACTCTGGGGCTCACCTGCCCTGCTGAATCAGTCTTACCTCAGTTACAATGTCTTTTATCAAAAGACTAGAAATAACTGATGCTGGTGAGGATGTGGAGAAAGGGGAACTCTCGAAAGCTGTTGGTGGGAATGTAAACTAGCACAGCCACTATGGAAGACAGTATGGAGCTTTCTCAGAAAACGAAAAATAGAACTACCATATGGTCCAGCAATTCCACTACTGGAGAGAGAGATATATATATATATGAAAATCAATGAAATATATATATATATGAAAATCAATATTATTGAAGAGAAATCTGCACTCCCATGTTTATTGCAGTACTATTCACAACAGCCAAAATATGGAATTAATCTAAATGTCCATCAATGGATAAATGTGGTACATACATATAACAGAATATTATTCAGCTACAACAAAGAATAAAATCCTGTCACTTGCAGCAACATGAATGGAACTGGAGGTCATTATGTTAAATGAAATAAGCCAAGCATAGAAAGACAAATGTCTGATATTCTTGCCTGTGGGAGCTAAAAAAGTGAATCTCATGGAGATAAGGTGCTTATCAGAGGCCAGAAAGTGCTTATCAGAGGCCAGGAAGAGTAAAAGGGGGAAGAGAAGTTGATTAATGAGTACAAATATACAGTTAGATAGAAGAAATAAGACCTGGTGTTTAGACAGATCAGTAGAATGACTGTAGTTAACAATAATCAATTATACATTTCAAAATAGCTAGAAGAGAATAATTTTAATGTTCTCAGCATAAAGAAAGACAAAGATTTAAGGTGATGGATATTCCAATTACCCAGATTTGATCTTTACACATTATATGAATGTATCAAATTATCACATATGTCCCCAAAATATGTATAATCTATTGTGTGTCAATAAAAAAATTGAAAGAAACCCTAATCAGGTTATTGGATGAATCTAGGGTAGAGATCAAGTAAGTGTTCTAATTTCTTCATTTCCATTCATGAGCTTACCTTCCACTTTTGAAAACTTACTTTACTCATAGCCAAGAATACATGATCTTATTCTCCCTGCATGGGCTTGAATATATTTGAAAAAAGATATCTGGCCATTCATGCAGATGTAATACAGATAAATTACAGAAAACGGAGATGGAATAAACACTATAAATGTTGTTTGGAGAAAAATGTAAAAAACAAAACCAAATCATGAGGCATAGATATTGATGGCTGGCAAACAAATACAGAAAACAGAGCAACCTGAAATATATTGATCATAGATGCCGTGGCTCATTGAGTCTGTTGGAGAAACAGGCAGAATTGAAATTCCAAAGAGCCTAGTGAAAAGTGACTCAGCTGCTCACTGTAGAAAAGAATGCGGATCATACAGCACATTGCACAGCAACACTTGGACAGTGACTCCATCAGCCATGCAATATTCTAATTTGCAAAACGATGAGATGAGACAGAGGCAGCAACGGCAGCACAGAGAGATGATCCATTCCACGTCTTCTTTTGGTGACCACATTCTGTATTTAATAAAGAGAATATAAAGCCATAAACCAGCTTCCTTTTCTCTGCAGCACCTAAGAGAAAACATGCATATTCAAAGCATACCATGGGCTCTTTTTCTCCCTAGCAGTCTGTATTTAGTCACATTTCAGAACTTCATGAGATGATGAATCTCCAGCGTCTGAGAGGGGTGTTGTTTGTTACTAGAATCATGAAATCATTTTGAGGAGCTAAGAGACAAGGTACTAAGTAGCATTAAAACCTCAAGAACCCAGTATCTCAGTGATTCAAACCTTAAAACCTGAAACGCAGAGACTACGGGTAAGAAGTTGCCTTACCCATATGCCTGATCACCACGTTCCCCATATTAAAATACAGCAAGAGTGAAGAGAGTCACATCAGCAAAATGGTGAGTAGACAGCTCCAAGCACACATTTCTCTAAGAAACCTGGAAAAACAAGCAGAAAGTGTCAGCATAAACTTTGTCAGAACTCTAAAACAATCAAAGATTTCTAACAACTAACTAAATGCTGAATCATGAGTAAGATGACTTAAAAATGTTCCTTGCATTCAAGGAAATCCCTGTTAGTTGAACACAAGCTAAAGGAACAGAAACTTCAACAACCACACGTGATACAAAATATAGTCTGCAAAAATAGTTTAGAAAACTCACTAATTATATGACTGTCGTCTTCAATAAACAAGAACATTAAACCCTGGGTAAGGGAGATAATCTGATTTTCAGAGTTACCACATTACAATATTCAGATGTTCAGTTTTACTTTTGAAGTTAAACATTTAGATTTTATTTTAGGCTATATAGAACAGTTTTAGGTTTACAGAAAAATTGAGCATGAAGTTCAGGGAATTTTTATATATCCTTTCTCTCTCCCCATAAAGTTTTCCCTATAACTAACATCTTGCTTTAGTGTGGCACATTTATTACAATTGACGAATAAATATTGATACATTATTATTAACTGAAGTCCATATTTACATTATGGTGCAGTCTGTGTTGCATAGTTCTGTGGCTTTTGACAAATGTATAATGGCATGCATCCACTATTACAATATCATAAAAAATAGTTTAAAAATTATTTTGAATTGACAAATTAATAATTGTATATATTATATATTTATGGAGTACAATGTGATATTTTGATCTATGTTTACATTGTTGAATGATTAAATCAAATAAATTAATAAATCCATCACCTCATTTGCCAATTTTGTGACCAAAACATTTAAAACATACTCTCTCATATCTTTAAAAGATATATGTTTATCTCATATATCTTTTATATATAACATATAGCTCATATGTGTGTGTATATATGATCATATTTGTATGATTTTACGTATCTCATAAGAAAGTAAAGGAATAGGCCGGGCGCGGTGGCTCAAGCCTGTAATCCCAGCACTTTGGGAGGCCGAGACGGGTGGATCACGAGGTCGGGAGATCGAGACCATCCTGGCTAACCCGATGAAACCCCGTCTCTACTAAAAAATACAAAAAACTAGCCGGGCGAGGTGGCGGGCGCCTGTAGTCCCAGCTACTCGGGAGGCTGAGGCAGGAGAATGGCGTGAACCTGGGAGGCGGAGCTTGCAGTGAGCTGAGATCCGGCCACTGCACTCCAGCCTGGGCGGCAGAGCGAGACTCCGTCTCAAAGAAAAAAAAAAAAAGAAGAAAGTAAAGGAATAAATAATGGCTACTCCATAGGCAGAGCAGCCAGAAATATTTGATAAACAGCACTCCAGCCTGGGTGACAGAATGAGACCTCATTTCAACAAAAACAAAAATCCTGACCCCCGAGCGTGGAATCAGGGCTTCCTGCCACCTCCCCACCAGCTGCAGCGCTTTACCGCCCTGGCCCTGGACTTGTGGCCCCAGGACAACTTGCCATGCAGAAGGCACATTGCAGGCCCCCCGGTGACCCCCTGTCCTGCCCCCTGCACAGACTGAAATCCCGCCCTTCTGTATTAAATGGGTGAGTGAACACACAGGTATGTTTCTCAGAAAGACTTTACTTCACCGTTTAAAAAAGATGTGTTATTTTATTGGATACAGAAGTCCACGTTGACTATGTTTTCCTGCAGTACTTTAACAATGTTGCTTCACTGTTCTCTAGCTGACATTATTTTCAACAAGAGATTTGCTATCATCTTTACCTTTTTCCCTCTCTAGTAACATGTGTTTTTTCCCCCTGTCTGGCTGCTTTTAATGTGTTCTCTTTGTCACTGTTCTGGGAGATAGAATGATCGTATGTCTTAGTGTAGTTTTCTTCATGTTTCTTGTGCTTGGGCTTTGTTGAACATTTTGGATCTGTGGGTCATAGTTTTCATAATATTTGGAAAAATCTCAGCTATATTTTCCTTAATATTTTTCTTAATCCCCCACCTCCAACCCTCTTTAAAGATTCCAGTTACATGCTATGTGAAATTGGCCCATATCTCACTGATGCGGTTCATTAAAAATATTCTCTTTTCTTTCTGTTTTCTTTCATATAGTTTCACTTGTTATCTTTAAACTCACTAACCCTTTCTTCTTCAATGTTTAATCTGCGGTTAATTTTATCCTGTGTATTTTTTATCTCACACTTTGTAGTTTTTATTTCTAGAAGCTCAATTTGGGTCTTTTTATATCATCTATTTTTTTTTTTGCTTAAACTTTTGTATGCATGGAATAGTTACAGTAACTTTTATTTTTCTCCTCTGCCAATTATAACATCTGTGTCTGTTGTAAATTTTGATTGCTTGATGATTATTCTATGAGTTGTGTTTTTCTGCTTCTTTACATTTTGGTGACTTTTGATTGGATGCCAAACATTGTGAGTTCTAATGTCTTTGTTGGATATTAGATATTTTGGTATTCTTATAAATATTTATGGACTCTGTTCTGGGATGCAGCTGAGTAACTTGGAAACAGTTTAAATAGTTTCAGTTCTCGCTTTTAAGATTTTTTAAAAGGCAGAATCAAAGAAGTGCTCAGTGTAGGGTTAATTATTTCTTTCTACTGATGCATGAAGTTTCCGTGTATTCCACTCAATGTCTCAGGAATCTGGAGGTTTCCATTTTGGCTGGAAGGGGCAGGTACTCTTTTTTTTTTTTTTTTTTTTTTTGAGACGGAGTCTCGCTCTGTCACTCAGGCTGGAGTGCAGTGGCCAGATCTCAGCTCACTGCAAGCTCTGCCTCCCGGGTTCACGCCATTCTCCTGCCTCAGCCTCCCGAGTAGCTGGGACTACAGGCGCCTGCCACCTCGCCCGGCTAAGTATTTTTTGTATTTTTTTAGTAGAGACGGGGTTTCACTGTGTTAGCCAGGATGGTCTCGATCTCCTGACCTCGTGATCCGCCCGTCTCGGCCTCCCAAAGTGCTGGGATTACAGGCTTGAGCCACCGCGCCCGGCCAGGGGGGCAGGTACTCTTTTCCATCCTGCGTGAGCTCCAAGCACTGCATCCCATCCTCTCAGGTGGTTCTTTTCCTGGCTTGAGTGGTTTACTCACACATATACTAATTATATTCATCTGAGTATTAGAGGGAGCCCTTCTGTAGCTCTCCAAATTTGTTCTCTGTGCAATTCTCTGCTTTCTGGTACTCTTTCCCTTCTATTCCAGTCACCTGGGTCTTCCTGGTCTCTCAGCTCTGTCTTCTTCACTGTGGGAGTCCACCAGGCTCCCCCTGGGTTCCTTCTCCTTGCACTGTGGCCTGGAATCTCTTTCAAGGCAGTAATCTGGGGACACTTGTAGTTCTTAACTTCTTTGTTTCCTGTTTCACATGATCATTTATCGCCTGATGTCCAGCATCTGGCAAGCCACTGTGTCATATCTTTTGTTTGGTTTTTTGTTTATTTCTGGTGGAAAGGAAGTCTGGTTTCCGTTATACCATCATAGCCAGAGCCTAATGTAAGGGCCAAGGGAAAGCCTCCTCTTTACCCTCTGAAGAGTCACTGAAAAATCATAACAAAGGGCAAAATAATAGTAGAAATGGCATACAAATTTATTAGTGTACATGTGGGGAAAATTACAGAGTGATTATCGCAACCCTCTAATGGGCTACAGAGACTTATATATCACCTTGAGGTTATAAAAAGAATGGGGCCTCAGAGCATGGCCCAAAACTGGTTATGGTGGTGACATGGTTTGGATTTGTGTCCCTGCCCAAATCTCATGTGGAATTGTAATCCCCGATGTTGGAGGAGGGGTCTGGTAGGAGGTGATTGGATCGTGGGGGTGAATTTCCCCCTTGCTGTTCTCGTGGTAGTGAGTGAGTTCTCATGAGATCTGGTTGTTTAAAAGTTTGTAGCACCTCCTGCTTCACTCTCTTCCTCCTGCTCTCACCATGTAAGACGTGCCTGCTCCACCTTCGCCTTCTGCCATGATTGTAAGTTTCCTGGGGCCTCCCCAGCCCTGCTTCCTGTACAGCCTGTAGAACCATGAAGCCAATTAAACCTCTTTTCTTATTAAATTACCCAGTCTCAGGTAGTTCTTTATAGCAATCGAGAACAGACTAATAGAGGTGGTAAAATAGGTTATAATAACAAGACAGATTATGGGAGGGAAAGAAGAGGAGGCCTGGCTAGCCAAGGTGATCTCGTTATGTAGATGAAACCTCACAGGTATCAGCCCTCAGAAAGAATAGATGGTATGTTTCTTTCAGACCTCTAAAGGTGCCAGACTCTCAGTTTCTCTCTCCTCGAGCCAGGCAAGGGAGAGCCTCAGAGAAAGCATGGCTGCATTAAGGCAGATTCTCTGGCTTTTTTTCTAAATTAAATTTTTATAAATAGAGATGGGGGTCTTACTATGTTGCTCAGGCTGATCTCAAACTCCTGGGCTCAAGTGATCCTCCTGCCTCAGCCTCCCAAAGTGTTGAGATTACCAGTGTGAGCCACCACACCTGCCTCAAGGCAGATTCTCTACAGATGCAAATCTCCCTACAAAAGACAGCTTTTTAGCCATGATTATATTATATTTCAAACCCCTATGAATAGTCATATATTTTGGGGTGAAATATTTTGGTTTCTTTCATTAAGGAGCCTATTATGCATCTTTGAAATGGTGGTCAGGATTATTTTGAGTTACTGTGTTTTGCAATATACCACTAGGTGGCAATGTTATACAGCTGAGATTCTTTTCAGTAAAGGAATCCTGCAAAGCATTTCTAGGTTCTTCTAAGAGATCCACGGAATTATATATTTGGTCTTGGTTTGGGTATACCAGTCTGTTTTATTGAGTTCCATTTTATTCCTGTATCTGTTATTGTGGTATTTGTACTTCAGTGTAAAATTGGTAAAGATATTTTGCCTAAAATAATACATGCTATAGATGGAAATGATTTATGGTATGTTCCTCACTAGGGTCAGTAGTAGATGTGATACACTTGTTAGGGAAACTTTTCACCTATAGGGGATTTAAATATATTTTTGAGGGCAGTCATCGACATTCGTTTGTGTCTGGTTTACAGGCGCCCGCCACCACGCCCGGCTAATTTTTTGTATTTTTAGTAGAGATGGGGTTGCATCGTGTTAGCCAGGATGGTCTCCATCTCCTGACCTCTTGATCCACCCACCTCGGCCTCCCAAAGTGCTGGGATTACAGGCATGAGCCACCACATCTGGCCAACAATTATTGTTTAAAAAGTTCGGCATTCAAAAGTAACATTGTTTAGAATTACCTCAAGGAGACAATTCTGTGACTGATTCTACTGCCTAATTGTTAGAGAGGGTAAGATGGCTGAACTAACATGGACCTTTCCGGTGGCTCTGTGAGTAGAGTTGGGAAATGATGTGCTCCTTGTGAATGGCTGAGGAAAAGCACCTGTGTGACGTCTAATCCTCCTGACCAGTGGTTCTCTAAGTGGGGTGGGGACCCGTGCAGGGCCTCACAATCCTTTCAGAGATTCTACAAAGTCAATTCTAGTTTAATAATAACAGCAAAATATTACCTGTCTTTTTGATTCTCACTCTACTATGAGTGTACAGTGGAGTTTTCCAGAAGTCATGTGGCCTGTGATATTGCAACTCAATGAATACAGGAGCAGAGAGAGAATCCAGCTGGTTTACATCAGTGTAGTAAAATAACTAAAAAAAAAAAAAAAGGAGAAGAGAATTCAGTGGATTGAGTTGACGGCAGGTGGGAGCATGCTACAAACTAGTGAGTCCTTTTCTTCAACAACATTTATTGGGAGTCTTCAGGCAGCCTGTCCTTGGCCTCTAGAGGCCCCTGGTCTGGTGGAACAGCCAGACCAGCTGAAACGCTTACACTGAAGGTATGGAAATGCTACAGGGCTTGTACTGGGAATCTCAACCCTGGCTTAGAGGGTGAAGACACTGCCTGGAAATGTTGTCATCTCGCCGGAGTTACGACGATGGAGTACCAGTGAGTGGGATGAAGCGGAAGAGATGATGTAGGGCAGAGACCAGAGGACAGTCCGATGGAGGGTGGTAGGAGAAACTACATTGTATTTTTGAGATGGATAAGAGGGAACAGGACAGGACAGGAAGGTGACAGCAGTCCTCAGGTGGAGCCCATCTAGCTGTTGTTAGCATTGGTCTCAAATACACAGTATGTTGGTCTCAAATATGCAATATGAGAAAAATCCAAGACCAAAACCAAAACAACACGTAAGGAACAAAGGTACGCTGGAACATTTGACCTATGTTATCCGCCCCAGTGATGTCGATGTTGCTGAAAAGACTGGAGTTGGCATTCATCTCTCCGTTTCTTTGTCCACCCGTTAGTCTTCCAGATAATCATGGCCACTTCACTCAAGAAATTGACTTTCCCAAATGTACCCAGAAGCGTGCCATGGTCTGCCTCAGTTCTGCAGTTACCTTTCTCCCAGGAAATTATAAATTACTCTTTATAAAAATCACATTGACAGGCCAAGTGCGGTGGCTCACGCCTGTAATCCCAGCACTTTGGGAGGCCAAGGCAGGTGAATCACTTGAGGTTGGGAGTTCGAGACCAGCCTCACCAATGTGGAGAAACCCCGTCTCTATTAAAAATACAAAAATTAGCCAAGCATGATGGTGGACTCCTGTAATCCCAGCTACTTGGGAGGCTGAGGCCAGAGAATCACTTGAACCTGGGAGGCGGAGGTTGCTGTGAGCTGACATCATGCCATTGTACTCCAGCCTGGGCGACAAGAGCAAAACTCCATCTCAAAAAAAAAAAAAAAAAAAAAAAAAAAAATCACGTTGACTACATAAAAGACATAACTCAAATTCAGTGAAGATTTGACACTTAATTACTATCATGTAAGGTTCTAAAATACATATCTATGGAGTCATGATTGTACATAGCTTATACCTGGACCCATCTGCAGCTAACCTCCCGCTCCCTGCAATTGCATGTTGACCTTGTGAATTTGTTGATTGGAAAATTACATCTCCTTCCTTACCTCTGAGTGTGATAGTGTTAGCAGCAGTTCAGTGGGATATTTCAGGATTCACAGTTCTCTAATTCTGTCTTCCAGACAAACCCCAAAGTGTTTTTTATGTCATAGTGAAATATCAGAATTGTAGCCAGTCTTTAGCTGACTACCTTTTGAAAGCTGAAATAGGACAGAGCTACTGTGTGTATAAAGGAACGCCCACCAAGTATAGTGGGGGACTTTTAAAAAGCAGACCCTGGTGTAATCCTGATGTGAGTTGGAAGTTTTTATTGGTACACTGATTCCTTAGGTGGCCTTCAAACATCTATTCCTGGTCTCTTTCATGTTTTCCTGGTGCTCTCAGCATAGGCACTCCACTGGTCTTAGAAGCTGCAGGACTGCCTGATGGGCTGGCCGCCTCTGTGCACTTCAGTGAGCCTTTGTAAATAAATAGTCCTGCCCCGTCACTTCCATTCTCGTGATTCAACTGTATGGTCTCCATAGCACTTACCAGTGTCTGAAATGATCTTACTCACTTCTGCTGTGTTTATTTTCTGTCTCCCTTCACCAAAATGTAAAGCTGCTTGAGGTGAGGGGTCTTGCCTTTCTTGTTCATCATTGTGTCGCCAATGCCTAGATAGGACCTGGCACAAATGGAGGGATCAATACAAAATCATTAACCATGTGCATATATGAACGTGCATCATAGTACCTGATGTCACACCCGTTGTCATCATCATCAATATCAAGAAGCATTTATTCAGCAGTACCACAGTGTTGCACAACCCCAGGGGGCTCTGTCTGCGTAGCACAGGACCAGGCCCTACGGAAAACAGATGGAAGCCAAGAAGGACCTGATCAAATATAAATTTGTCATCAAAGTTGCTCCTGAATAATGTGTCAGTGGATTCCCTTATATTTGAAATCATCTTATAATAAGGATCTCTAGGTAGTTCAGTAAATAAACACCTCTGGGCTCCCCACAGAGCCACCTTAAACTGAGTGCAAACACTGCTCTCCAGTAAACAGCGTTAGAGGCAAAGGGCTCAGTAGCCTTGCCTTTGGAAGACTTCATAATCACAGCAAGAGACTTTCTGCCCAGAAACAAGTACATACACAAAGTAATGTTTTTATTAAATTGGGATTAAATGCTATCTAAAACTAATTTAGAGAGAGCGTTCCATTTAATTGACTGATTTGGGTAGGATAAAATGGTAATAATTGTTTTACATGGTATTTAAATTTCATTACTGGAGTTTCTTATTGCTTCTTTTCACGTGAGAATTACCTTTGCAAATACGACATAATAGAAAGCTTTTCAAAAAGCTTTTACTTGCGTTTTCTCTCGGAGGGTATTGGTGTTGTATTCAGGGATTGGAGGCTCATAAGAGCATGATGAGAAGATGAATGCACCTCAACCTTAGAGGTGTCTCCAGTTACTGACTTTGTTCTTTCCCTCAGGCTGAATGAGGTGAATATAGAATGTCTTGCAGTTGAATAATTCGGCTGCTTTCAGGCAAGAATTTTTGTGATGTTATAAAAATTGAGATCTAAAAGGAAACTTAACCTTCAGTTCATTCTTTTGATGTATTTTGCCTGAAGCATGGTGCTAGGACCTGTTATCTCAAATAGGCAATATAAAAATATCTTTCTAATTCACTCCTACAGTTGAAAGATCCTCATGGATTGAAATTACTGTGATCTATCAAAATTCAGTTTGTTGTGGAAATAAAATAAAATCACATGTCAGACGAGGAATGATGACAACAATGGACTGGCGTATTATGAAGCTTAAAATGAAAATGCTTTATTGGCAACACTATTGGACTTTTGAAAGATGAAAAAATATGTGTCAAAATCGGAGAAGCCACATTGCTGGTGTTTTCCTCGTTTCTAGTGATGTGGCTGGCTTGTCCCATGCTTTTGGAATTGGTGGCAATATTTGGTTTAATTGTATGTCCTTTTTAAAAATTAGAAGGTAATTCACACCATAACATTCACCATTTTAAAGTGTACAGTTTAGTGGATTTGGGTAGATTCACAAGGTTGGGCAATCATCACGACGTTCAAATTCTGGAATATTTTCACCTACTCTCAAAAAGAGGAAGCCATGACTGTACTTTCCATCTTTAGGGATTTGTTTATTCTGGACTTTTCATTTAAACTGAGTCAAATGATATGCATTCTTTTGTGTGTGGCTACTTTCACTTAATGTTTTAAAGGTTCATCTATGTTGTAGCATGTATCAGTATTTCATGTTTCTAAATAATGGAACACTATGCCATTGTCTAAGTGTCCTACGTTTTATTTACGTGTTCATAAGTTGATAGACGTTTGCTTTGTTTCCACTTTTTTGGCTATTATGAACGTGTACAAGTTTTTGTTGAATGAACACATGTTTTCCTTTCTCTTGAGTATATCTAGGAGTAGAATTGCCGGATTGTATGGTAACTCTGTGTTTACCTTTTTGAATAATAGCCAAACTGTTTTTCACAGCAGCTGTGCAATTTTACATCTCCACCTGCAATGTATGAGGGTTCCAGCTTCTCTACATCCTTACAACACTTGTTATTTTCCATTTTCAAAATGATAGCTATTTTAGTAGGTATAAATGGGTACCTCATTGTGGCTTTGATTTTTATTTCCCTGGTGACTAAGGATGTTGAGCATTTTCTCATGTGAATATTTGCTCTATCTATCTATCTATCTATCTATCTATCTATCTATCTATCTATCTATCTATTCATCCATCCATCTATCTAATGTCCCTTTGAACTCTTTCTCATTTTTTATTTTTGTTATTTGTCTTTTTTAAATTTTAATTTTTTGTGGGTACATAGGAGGTGTAATTATTTGTGGAATATAGGAGATATTTTGATACATGCATGCAATGTGTAATAATTGCATCAGGGAAAATGGGATATCCATTGCCTCAAGCATCCTTTGTGTTACAAACAATCCAATTATACTTTTTTAGTTGTTTTAAAATGTACAATTAAATTATTTTTTGTCTATAGTCACCCTGTTGTGCTGACAAACACTAGGTCTTACTCATTCTTCCTAACTACTTTTTTGTACCCATTAACCATCCCCACTACCCCACCCTGTGCCCCATTACCCTTCCTAGCCTCTGGTAACCATCCTTCTACTCTCTATCTCCAGGAATTCAATTGTTTTAATTTTTAAGTCCCACAAATAAGTGAGAACATGTGAAGTTTGTCTTTCTGTGCCTGACTTATTTTGCTTAGCATAATGACCTCCAGTTCCACCCATGTTGTTGCAAATGACAGGATCCTATTATTTTTTATGACTGAATAGTACTCCATTGTGTACATGTACCACATTTTCTTTATCCATTTGTCTGTTGAGGGACGCTTAGGCTGCTTCCAGATCTTGGCTATTGTGAACAGTGTTGCAAGAAACATGGGAGTGCGGATATCCCTTGGATATACTGATTTCCTTTCTTTTGGGTGTGTACCTAGGATGGGATGGTTGAATCGTATGGTAGCTCTATGTTTAGTTTTTTGGGAACCTTCAAACTGTTTTCCATAGTCGTTCCCTAATTTACATTCCCACCAACAGTGTACGAGGGTTTCCGTTTCTCCTTATCCTCTCCGGTATTTGTTATTGTCTATCTTTTGGACATAAGCTATTTTAACTGGGGTGAGATGATATCTCATTGTATTTTGATTTGCATTTCTCTGATCATTTGTGACGTCGAGCACTTTTTCCTAAATCTGTTTGTCATTTGTATGTCTTCTTTTGAGAAATGTCTCTTCAGATCTGTTGCCCATTTTAAAATGGGATTATTCAATTTTTCCTATAGAATTGTCTGAGCTCCTAGGCCGGGCGCGGTGGCTCAAGCCTGTAATCCCAGCACTTTGGGAGGCCGAGACGGGCGGATCACGAGGTCAGGAGATCGAGACTATCCTGGCTAACACGGTGAAACCCCGCCTCTACTAAAAAATACAAAAAACTAGCCGGGCGAGGTGGCGGGCGCCTGTAGTCCCAGCTACTCGGGAGGCTGAGGCAGGAGAATGGCGTAAACCCAGGAGGCGGAGCTTGCAGTGAGCTGAGATCCAGCCACTGCACTCCAGCCTGGGCGACAGAGCAAGACTCCATCTCAAAAAAAAAAAAAAAAAAAAAAAAAAAAAAAGAATTGTCTGAGCTCCTTATATATTCTGTTTATTAATCCCTTGTCAGAGGGGGTAGTTTGCAAATATTTTCTCCCATTCTGTAGGTTGTCTCTTCACTTTGTTGATTGTTTCTTTTGCTGTGTAGAGGCTTTTTAACTTGATGTGATCCTGTTTGTCCATTTTTGCTTTGGTTGCCTGTGCTTTTGGGATATTAGCCAATAAATCTTTGCCCAGTCCAATGTTCTGGAGAGTTTCCCCAATATTTCCTTTCAGTAGTTTCATAGTTCAAGGTCTTAGGTTTAAGTCTTAAATCCATTTGGATTTGATTTTTGTATAAGGTGAGAGGTAGGTGTCTAGTTTCATTTTTTTCTATGCATATACAGCTTTCCCAACACCATTTATGGAAGAGACTATTGTGTCCCCAATGTACGTTCTTAGCACCTTTGTCAAAAATGAGTTCACTGTAGATGTATGGATTTATTTCTGGGTTCTCTATTTTGCTTCACTGGTCTATGTGTCAGTTTTTATGCCAATACAGTGCAGTTATGGTTACTGTAGTTCTGTAGTATAATTTGAAGTCAGGTCATGTGATTCCTTCAGTTTTGTTCTTTTTGCTTAGGATAGTTTTGGCTATTCTGGGTCTTTTGTGGTTCCATATATATTTTAGGATTGCTTTTTCTATTTCTGTGAAGAAATAGAAAAATCCCTATCGAATAGGTATTTCAATAGGGATTGCATTGAATCTATAGATTGCTTTGGGTAGTATCGGCATTTTAACACTATTGATTCCTCCAATCCATGAACATGGAATATATTTCCATTTTTTTGTCCTCTTCAATTTATTGCATCAATGTTTCATAGTTTTCATCGTAAAGATATTTCACTTCTTTGGTTAATTCCTGGGTACTTTATTTTATTTGTAACTATTATAAATGGGATTACTTCCTTGATTTTTTTCAGATTTTTCACTGTTGGCATATAGAAATGCTACTGATTTTTATGTGTTGATTTTGTATCCCGCAACTTTCCTGAAGTTCTTTATCAGCTCTAATTTTTTTTGGTGGAGCGTTTAGTTTTTTCCAAATATAAGATCGTATCATCTCCAAATAAGGATAATTTGACTTCTTCCTTTCTAATTTGGATACTCTTTATTTTTTTCTCTTGTTTGATTGTGCTCTAGCTAGGAACTCCAGTTATTTGTGTTTTTGTTATTGAATTTTTAAAGGTTATTCACGGCCGAGCGTGGTGGCTCACGCCTATAATCCCAGCACTTTGGGAGGCTGAGGCGGGTGGATCACGAGGTCAGATTGACACCATCCTGGCTAACACGGTGAAACTCTGTCTCTACTAAAAATACAAAAAATTAGCCGGGTGTGGTGGTGGGTGCCTGTAGTCCCAGCTCCTCGGGAGGCTGAGGCAGGAGAACGGCGTGAACCCAGGAGGCAGAGATTGCAGTGAGCCAAGATCATGCCACTGCATTCCCAGCCTGGGCAACAGAGCGAGACTCCGTCTCAAAAAAAAAAAAAAAAAAAAAAGGAAGGTTATTCACATATTCCAGATACTATACCCTTATTAAATATATGATTTGCAAATATCTCCTCCATTCTGTAGATTGCATTTTTTTTATGGTGTCCTTTATCTCTCTCTGGTACCAGAATGCAGGGTGTTGGTTTCCAAGGCTACTGCTGGTGAGGTGGGCAGTGGAGGATGATAATAGGATAAGTTAAGACATCAAAAACTTTGTTTTGTGACAATTTAGCCGGTTTTTTTTTTTTTTTTTGAATAAACACTCCTTGGGTTGTGACAAATCGTTGGTTAATTTACAGAGTTTTGAAAAAGTTTTCTGATAGTTTTTGTCAGGTTTTTTCATTGTTTTATGGGGGGTAGTTAAATGTGTGGAGGTTCTAATTCTGACATTTTCACTGCCGTGACCTCAGCCATGTCTTATATTGCAGTGGATGACAATCTTGGGTGTATGCTTTGCCTTTCTTTTTTTCATATAGGCTGTGTCATCATGTGGATGCCATGGAAAGATGGACTCAAGCCTCTTTTAAGTTCATCATCACAAACTGAGTTTTTTGTTGGGTATCATCCCCTCTACATTTATAATTTATAAATCTGGGGAGCTTATAACAGCTTAGCGATTGGTCAATGAATCTTCCCCTTTGTTTTACACAAGAGGACATTGGTACCCCTTTTGCAAAGTGAAGTGAATTGCTCAGTTCCTTCCTGTAGTTGGTACTTGAAGTGGGAAGAGAATTGAGCTCTAATAGAAATGCTCAGTCCAAATCCTTCTCTGCAAATTTCCAGAGTCTCATCATTCAGCTGTCTGTACACATTTTCCCTTTTTGTTTGGGCATGTATGCCAGTCCCCGTAACTTTAGAAATGATGAGGTATTATAAGGCCCATGCGCAGTCCCACAATTATTCTCACGAACTCGATTTTAAATATGTTTGTATGACTGGGGTATTATAAAAATTCGTGGTCCTCAAGAAGCAGCCAGCAGTTTACCTATGGTAGCAGATACATTTTTGTCTAGCTTTCTCCATTTATTATTTGCATCATGCTTGGTCAGATGGCCTCGAGAACAGCTTCTGCATAGTCAAAGAGAAAACAGTGGTTTGAAAATGAAAGTTTAGTGCTAAAATGTAGCCATATGAACATTCTTTGGAAGCACTTTTTTTTTTTTTTTCTTTGAGACGGAGTCTCGCTCTGCCGCCCAGGCTGGAGTGCAGTGGCCGGATCTCAGCTCACTGCAAGCTCCGCCTCCCGGGTTTACGCCATTCTCCTGCCTCAGCCTCCCGAGTAGCTGGGACTATAGGCGCCCGCCACCTCGCCCGGCTAGTTTTTTGTATTTTTTTTTTTAGTAGAGACGGGGTTTCACCGTGTTAGCCAGGTCTCGATCTCCTGACCTCGTGATCCGCCTGTCTCGGCCTCCCAAAGTGCTGGGATTACAGGCTTGAGCCACCGCGCCCGGCCAGGAAGCACTTGTTTTTAAGGACCTCAGGGACATTCTCTGATGGGTGTTTGTATTAGTTTGCCACAGCTTCATGGAAAAGCACTACAGATTGGGTGGCTTAGACAACAGAAATTTATTTTCTTATAATTCTGGAGGGTAAAATCCAACATCAAGGTGTCTGCAGGTTTTTAAAATTTTTTATTTTTTTTATTTTTATTTTTTTTTGAGGCCTTCCTCCTTGGCTTGTAGATGCAGTCTTCTCAATGTGTCTTTACATGGACCTCCCTCTGTAACTGTCTGTGACCTACTAGGCTCTTCTTATGAAGACACCAGTCACATGGATTAGGGCCCACCCCAATGACTGCATTTTACTTAATTACCCTGTTAAAGACTCTCTCTTTCCAAATATACTTACATTTTGCAGTACTGGGGGTTAGGACTTCAACATATAAAGTTTTGGGGGACACACTTCAGCTCATAACAGTGTTAGAATGGGAAATGTTTATGAATCAATATTTAAAAATGGATAGGAGGCTAGCAAAGCAAACACATAATCTCTTTGCTCAGACTCATCACACGTCCTACCTGTGAGAGCCAATTGTTAAATGGTCCAGAAGTTTCCAAGATTTATACCATGAAAACCAGCAATAGCTACATTGCTAATGTCAATCACCACCCTCACACTGAAAGCTAGTTTTCTCCTCTCTCTCTTTTTTTCTTTTGAGACAGAGTCTTGCTCTCTCGCCCAGGCTGGAGTGCAGTGAAGTGATCTTGGCGCCTCACTGCAACCTCTGCCTCTGGGGTTCAAGTGATTCTCCTGCCTCAGTCTCCAGAGCAGCTGGGATTACAGGCCCCCACCACCATGCTCAGCTAATTTTTGTATTTTTAGTAGAGATGGGGTTTCACTATGTTTGCCAGGTTGGTCTCGAACTCCTGACCTCAAGTAATCTGCCTGTCTTGGCCTCCCAAAGTGCTGGGATTACAGGCATGAGCCACCGCACCCAGCCAGAAAGCTAGTTTTCAAGGACGCACTGCTGTATGCCATATCCGTTTTTATAGAGAAGGTCACCTTGAGAAATAAATTAGCTTTTTCTAAAGGGATGCTTTTCCTAGGATTGCTGTAAGTTGGGGATCTGGTTTGGATATTTGCCCCCTCCAAGTTTCATGTTGAAATGTCATTAAGGAATTGCAAATTAAAACAACAATGAGATGTCACTATGCACTTAATAGAATGGCCAAAATCCAAAAAAACCTGACAATACTAAAAGCTGGTGAGGAAGGAGAACAGCAGGACCTCTTGTTCATTGCTGGTGGAAATACAAAAGAGAAGTCACTTTGGAAAACAGTTTAGCAGGTTCTTACAAAACTAAACATAGTATTACCATATGGTACAGGAATCAAGCTCCTCAGTATATATCCAAATGAATTAAACTTATGTTTTTCCCCAAAACCCTGCGCAAATGCTTATATCAGCAGTATTCATAATTGTCAAAAACCAGAAGCAGCCCTGTATGATGGTTCACACCTGTAATCACAGTAGTTTTGGAGACTGAGGCGGGTGGATCACCTGAAGTCAGGAGTTTGAGACCAGCCTGACCAACGTGTTGAAACCCCGTCTCTACTAAAAGTACAAAAATTAGCCAGACGAGGTAGTGGTTGCCTGTAACCCCAGCTACTCGGGAGGCTGAGGCAGGAGAATCGCTTGAACCTGGGAGGCAGAGGTTGCAGTGAGCTGAGATCACACCATTGTACTACAGCCTGGGCGACAAGAGCGAAACTCTGTCTCAAACAAACAAACAAACAAACAACAACAAAAACCCCAGAAGTAATCAAGATGTTCCTCAGTAGGAAATGGCTCAACAAACATTGGTACATCCATACAATGGAATATTATTCAGTGACAAAAATAAATGAGCTGTCAAATCACAAAAAGGTACGAAGGGCTCTAAAATGCATATTGCTAAGTGAAAGAAGCCAGTCTGAGAAGTACATATATTTATTTATTTCACTATGTGTTATTCTGGAAAAGGCAAAACTATAGAGACAGTAAAAAATATCATTGATTACCACGGGTTAGGGAAGAAAGAAAGAAGGACGAAGAGGTGAAGCACAGGGAAGTTTTAGTCAGTGAAATTATTCTGTATAACACTATAATTGTGGATACCTGTAATTCGTCAAAACCCATGAAAATGTACAACCTTATGGTACACTACAGACTTTAGTTAATCGTAAAGTGTAAATATTGCTTCATTAACTTGAACAAATGTACTGCACTAATGCAAGGTGTTAACAATAGGGGGAATCTGTGGGGGAGGGGCGTATAAGAGAACTTTGCACTAACTGCTTGATTGTTCTGCAAATCTGAAGATGTTCTTAAAATAAAGTTTATTAATTAAAAAAACACAAAAATCTAAAATAACAATAATGCGTGTTTGGTTTCAGTTTGCCTGTAACATGCTTAGACATTCAATTCGTGAAAACAAATTTCAGTTTTGAAATAACCAGATTGTCCAAAAGAGGGTGCCAAAGATTTACAAAGGTATCTTCTTCGATTCTGTAAAAAGAAGCTAAATAATAAAACAGAATTAATGTAATTAAAAGCCAAGAGACCCTAATATAAGTCAATGTGTCTGACTCTTACCTACGTCTTGTGGATGACTCCTATCCTCCTTCCCTGGGGCTCAGGTTAGATGCCTTTTGCTTCTTGGTGCTGCTGTTTTGCTGTGTTTGAGGGTGTAATTCACCCTCATGATGCACAGCAGGTGACCCTGACTCCAAAGAGACCTGCAGGGAGCTGAGCTAACCCAAATACACCGGCACCTTATTTTAAGTAACGTGAGACAGAGGCTTGTATAAGTTGGATTTGAATGGGAGTTTGCAAATTGATGTATGTATTTTGCAAATTTATAGTATTTTCAGTGATATACACTTAGAGATACTTTTGACATATTACTATTGGGTCTTCTATTGAAAGCAGCTTTTAGCACAGTCCTGTTCCTAGGACCCTAAATCAAGGAGTTTATAATCTGTGACTAAGTATAAATGCATTGACACAATTCATTTTTTAAGATATCTTTTGGGGGGCAGGGCCTGGTGGCTCATGCCTGTAATCCCAGCAGTTTGGGAGGCTGAGGCGGGAGGATTGCTTGAGCCCAGGAGTTAGAGACCAGCATAGGCAACATAGCAACACCCTGTCTCTACAAAAAATAAAGAATTAGCCCTACATGGCAGTGTGTACCTATAGTCCTGACTACTCGGAAGGCTGAGGTGGAAGGATCGCTTGAGCCCAAGAGGTCCAGGCTACAGTGAGCCAAGATCATGCCACTGCAGTCCAGCCTGGGTGACAGAGCCAGACCCTATCTCAAATATATGCATATGAATAATTTCATCAAGAAATCTCCTTAAGATAATTATATCACAACAAAACTAAGTTATTTTTTGTTATATTGTCTTTTTACATTTTTATAACATCTTTATTTTCTGTTGATTGTAAAAGAAATATACACTAATAAAATAATCAGATTAAAAAATTATTTTAGGTTTGGGGTACATACGCAGGTTTGTTATATAGGCAAACTTATGTCACAGGGGTTTGTTGTACAGATTATTTTGTCACCCAGGCACTATGCCTAGTACCCAATAGTTATTTTTTCTTCTCTTCTCCCTCCTCCCACCCTCCACCCTCAGGTAGGCCCCAGTATCTGTTGTTCCTTTCTTTGTGTCCATGAATTCTCATCATTCAGTAAGTTCCCACTTACAAGTAAAAACATGCAGTGCTTGGTTTTTTGTACCTGCATTAATTTGCCAAGGATAATGGCCTTCAGCTCTATCTATTTTCCCACAAAAACATGATCTCATTCTTTTTTATGGCTGCATAGTATTCCATGGTATATATGTACCACATAAAATAATCGAATTAACAGACTCCAAAGTGAAAGCTTACTTAATCTTACTTGAAGATTACTTACTTACTGTCAATGATTTGTTATGTAACTTTCTCTTTGGTATGTATATTAAAAAACAATTTTATTTTATTGTGGTAAGAACACTTAACATGATCTCTATCCTCAACAAATTTTGAAATATGCAACACAGTATTGTTTACTAAAGGTACCATTTTGTACAGCAAATCTCTAGAACTTATTCATATTGCTTAACAGGGAGGGGCTTGTGTAACACTCTGAATGTTTTCATATGTGTTTAGAATGTAAATGGCTTACATTAACCATATTCTCCAGTGATATACTTTCCACATCTAATGATGAATGTCTGTCCTATATAACATCATTCTTTCTTTGCAATGGATGCCTATGATTCCCTTTTGTGGATGTATTATACTTTGTTTAGTCAATACTCTAGGTACGCAATTTATTTAGTTCTTTCTTTTTTTTTGTTTTTGCTATTAAGAGTATTGATTTAACAAAAAGCCTTACAAACCCATATGTATGGATTCGTGCTATTATCTCTGTTTAATTCCTAAATTGAAATTCTAAGTTTAAATATAAGCATATTTATGTATATAGTTTAATTTTTAATTTTTGTGGATACATAGTGGGTATATATTTTTATGGGATGCATGAGATGTTTTGATGCAGGCATGCAATATGTAATAATCACATCATAGAGAATGGGGTATCCATCCCTTCAAACATTTATGCTTTGTGTTACAAGCAATCCAATTATACTCTTTTAGTTATTAAAAAATGTACAATTAAGTTATTATAGACTATGGTCACCCTATTGTTCTATCAAGTAGTAGATCTTATTCATTCTTTTTCTTTTTTGTACTCATTAACCATTCCCACCTCCTCCCCATTCTTCCCATTTCCCTTCCCAGCCTCTGGTAACCATCCTTCTATTCTCTATGTTCATGAGTTTGATTGTTTTGATTTTTAGATCCCAGAAACAAGTGAGAACATGTGCTGTTTGTCTTTCTGTGGTTTATTTCACTTAACATAATGATCTTCATCTATTTTGACAGGCATTACCATCCACTATCTGATAAGTTTTACAAATTCAATCCTGTAATTTAATGAAGGGCATATGTTCTGGGAAATGTGTCCATAGATGATTTTGTTGTTGTGTGAACATCCAAGAGTGTATATAGTATTTATATAAACCTAGATGGTGTAGCCTACTACACACCTAGGTTATGTGGTATAGCCTATTGCGCCTAGGCTACAAACCTGTACAGCATGCTACTTACTGAATAATGTAGGAAGTTATAACACAAATTACTAGGCCATAGGAATTCTTCAGCTCCATTTTAATCTTATGGGACCATTGTGGTATATGTGGTCTGTTTTTGACTGAAATGCTGTTATGTGGCACATGACTGTATAAAAACCCACTCATATGAGAGTTCCTCTGGGGTTTTCTTGAAGTGGAGAACAACTGCATCTAAGAATGAATCATTTTAGATGAGGGCTGTCTAGGATTGAAATGTCCCGGGATCAGGTAGCATCCAGAATAGCATTTACCTTTTCTGGTATATGCTGCAAAATAATTGCCAGAAGTATCATTGATAATTTGCATTCTTGGTGTATCTACGTAAAGGAGATGTCCTTCGACTGACAGCTGGTAATACTTCTTGCAGATCTCAGCGCTAACTACATGTTGAGGTTCAGCATCCACTCTGGTGATTTGGTGATTTGAATTTTCAGATCTGGAGCTGTGTAATTTCAGGAGGCTTTCTTCTCTGTCGGAAGGAAGGCTGGAGTGATGCAATTATCCTATTGGAGTACATTTCCTTTCAATTCTGTTCTCAAAATATATTTTTTTTCCCAAAGAAAAAATTAGCATCATTTTTATTGGGTAGGGGAGGTGTAGGAAGGGGATTTAGATAAAAAGAGTAGAACCATTCATCTGCTTGTATTCCTTTTCAGAAGATGTGGTTAAAGTAGTTTTTTCTAGTCATTTTTACATATTTTTTTATGGGAAGGACTTGTATTATAGTACACATTTTATTTTGCCAAGGGAGGCAGTTATAGTGCATACAAACATACATACACACTGCCCACATTCCTTCAAGAAGCAACTAACGCTAGCAACATCGTTTAAATAACGAAATAGTAAGAATATTATTATTAAGTCCATCGTTTATTAGCTGTTTGACCTTGGTCAGGTTATCATATCACTCTGTTCATCTATAAAATAGAGTGTGAATATCAAGTGAGATATGTATAATGCATAGTACATGGTAAATAGTATATGTTAGTATATTCTTAGTTTTTGTCATTAAAGTTTCCTTTAAGGAAAGATATGGGACTTGTGATATAATAAGAAATATTTATTTGGTCATCTCTGCTCCAGTTCCTGGCACAGAGCTTCGAAAACTCTTGTAATTTCCTGAGTAAATGGGGTGCCAGGATGATCTTTTGTTTCAATATTTGGTTTCTAACCCTTGTTCCTGACAAATCCTAAATCCTTTGGTATTTCCTGGGCAATAGAAGCATCTTTTATTGTAATGAACCAATTTTTGGTGGGCTCCTGAATGGACATAGCTCTCTCCCTGTCTCTTTGTGCCTATGTGTATGTGTGTTTGTGTGTGTGTGTGTTTGTGTGTCTACATTTGGGATAATAAGCACCTAAACTGCCCACTTGTTGTCCTTGGTTGATATGTTTTCTAAGTCTCTGTGAATCTATAGATTTTACCTTTTTCATTTTTTTGTTTTAATTGTCATCAGAAAGACAAGACACAGTTAGAAGTTTGAAACTTTCAACGTCACCCCACCTCCTCTTGGGGAAAGAAGATTGGGTTAATAAGCCTCCATAATCATCCCTAAAGTACCGAGTTCTTGGTGCTTCTGGGTTGGTGAACACATCCAAGTATTGGGAGGATGGTGCACCCCAACTCCATGGGGACAGAAGCTCCTGCACTTGAGACCCTTCCAGACCTTTGCCTATATCCCTCTTCATCTGTATCCTTGATCATATCCTGTATAATAAACCAGTAAATCTAAGTAAACTTAAGTGTTTCCCTGAATTCTGTGAGCCATCAGCAAATTATCAAACCTGAGGAAGGAGCCATGAACACCCCCAATTTGTAGCCAAGCTGTACAGAAGTGTGGGTAATCTGGGGACCCCCTACTTGCAAGTGGCATCTGAAGTGGGAGGCAGTCTTGTGGGACTGAGCCCTTGTCTGTGGGGGGTGCCCTAACCCCAGGTAGTTAGCATCATGATTGAATTGTAGGACATCCACTTTGGTGTCCAGAGAGTTAGAGAATCGGTTGGTGTGGGAAAAAACCCCACACATGTTGAATGTAGTAGAGAAAAAGGTCCGCTTTTCTCATACACCTCTGCTTGCATTCATCTTTCTGTCTTAGCTTCGGTTCTCCCAGAAGCACACTCTGAGCCAAAGAGTTGGGAAGCACAGGGGACACGGCGGGGAAACAATACAGGGAAGGGCTGATACAAGGAATACAGGGATGATGCAAGGCAGCCAGATACAGGGAGAGATTTTAGGCAATGCCCGTAGTTGGCTGCTGGGGCATTACCCCATGGGGAAGCTCTGGGAAACAGTGCAAAGCACAGACCTCGGAATTTACTAGTGGATGGGTTATGAAGCTGTGGGATGTGGGCAACAACTCCTGGCAGTCATTTGTGAGGATTATTCCTCGGGCGGTGATTTCCTCAGCTCTCCCAGCCTGTCATGCACATGTGCAGACAGAGAGGCCCACAGGTATTGTGATGTAGGTTCAGGCCGCGGGAAGCCGGCAGGAACATCTCAAAAGGTGAGGCACTAATAATACCTGCTACAGCTGTGGACTCTTGAACACCTAGCCTGTAAGACCACTTAGGAACTACTGGGGAAAGTCAGAATTCTCTTATCGTGTTCTCTTTTTTTCACAGGTGGAGCAAGTGAATTAATTAGGTGGTACAAAAGGCTGCATTTTTTATATATCATGTTCAGTTCTAAACAGAATCTACTCAGCCTTTTGGAATAAAAATAGTCTATGGTTCTGGACCACAAACATGTATTTTATTTTTTGTTTATTTAAATTTTTTTGTTATTGAAAATTTCAAACTTAAGATAGAGTGAATAGCTTATGATTAATCACATATTCATCACTCAGATTCATCTTGTTTCATAAATAAACCCATCTATGTCCCATACCACTCCCTACTGGATGAATTTTAAGTAAAATATATCATTTCATCCATGAATATTTCAGTGTGCTTCTATATAATACAAAAATAATTTTACTATTCTGCTTAAATTATTAACAATAATTAATCAATGTAATTAAATACCTAGTTCTTGTACAAATTTTCATGTCTTTTTTTTCTCCTCCTCTCTCCCTGTGCCTATGGGGTGTGGGTGTGTGTGTGTGTGTGTGTGTGTGTGTGTGTATGTGTGTGTTTACAGTTGGGATAATAGAATAAGTACTTAAACTGCCCACGTATTGTCCTTGGTTGACATGTTCTCTAAGTCTCTTTGAATCTATAGATTTTACCTTTTTCATTTTTTTGTTTTGGTTTATTTATTGAAAAAACCAGACTAGTTGCCGTGTAGAATTTCCAGTACTTTGGGTTTTACTAATGGCATTTTTTTTTTTTTTGAGACAGGGTGTCCCTCCATCACTCAGGCTGGAGTGCAGTGCCACAATCATGGCTCATTGCAGCTTAACCTCTGGGGCACAGGTGATCCTCCCACCTCAGCCACCTGAGTAGCAGGGACTACAGGAGTGTACCATCACCCCTGGTTAATTTTTTGTATTTTTTGTAGAGATGGGGTTTTGCCACGTTGCCCAGGCTGGTCTTGAACTTCTGAGCTCAAGTGATCTGCCTACCTTGGCCTCCCAAAGTGCTGGGATTACTGGCGTGAGCCACCGTGCCCAGGACTAATTGCGTTTTTGATGTTACGCAATGTGTTCATCTGTTTACTCTGTTTCCATTATATTGATACTTATATCTAGACGCCTTGATCTGATTTAGGTTCAATTTTATTGGCAAAAGTATTTCATAAGTGGTGTTGAACATTTTCATCATGAGGTACTAGATGTCTGATTTTCTCTTTTTGGAAATGTGGGAAGCCATTTATCGCCATTGCCTGTCTCAGTTAGGAGTTTGCAAAATTCAATTCGACGATTCCTTCTTCCTGTGTTACTTGGAGTGATTCTATGAAAAGAAACTTTTCTTCCTCAAATATTTGGTTACCCTGTAGTGTAGTTGGTCTAAGTAAAGCAGCTCAAATATTTAATTTGTTTATTTATCAGTTTTCGGAAAAATGCATTGATTCCCTGGTACTCTAAAGGTGACTAATGAATTTTAACATATTTGATGTGTTATTATTCGTATTGATGTTTTGGTCAGTTGGGAACTTTTCAGATTGGCTCCTTTGTTTTTGTGATATAACCCCAAATGTGTTAGAGATCTTTCTTGCTTGCTGGTATGACAAGACGTCATCTAGTTTTGTGTATTTCCTGCTCTAGACCTGTAATCAACCATTTTTTTCCAAAGTGCTTTAATTTTTAAATAAAAAGTTGATGTTTACTTACATTTAGAGAGCAAAATCTGCATGCTTAAGGTGTTCAGTACTGCTTGGTTGATCTTTGTTTCTACGCTCTTTTTAAGTGGTCAACTCTAATTGATTTGACAACAGCCATTAACAACCATTTTCACTGATGCCCTTGCTGTAGTGACATATCATGAGTCATATATTATCTTCATGGATAGTGCTTTATGTTTATTTAGCAAGAAATTAATAAGAGCTTACATCAATGTGATTTGGTAAGATCATTTTAGCCTGAGGAAAGAGCATGAACAAAACCACAACCTGGAAAAGGCAAGACATCCAATTTGGACAGGGTTGCTTGTATAGGTAGGAAAGTGGTGGGTACTAAAGTCTAGAAAAAGTGTGTTGGGACCAGTTTCAGAGCTGGGGAGAAGTGCCAAAGGCTGCCAAGTAGTTGAGAATAGAGCATTGTATCTTTTTTTTTTTTTTTTTTTGAGACAGAGTCTCACTTTGTCACCCATGATGGAGTGCAGTGGTGTGAACACAGCTCACTGCAGCCTCGACCTACCAGGTTCAAGCGATCCTCCCATCTCAGTACCCCAGGTAGCCAGGACTACAGATGCACGCCACCATGCCTGGCTAATTTTTGCATTTTTTTGTAGAGAAAGAGTTTTATAAAGACCAGCTTAGGCTGGTCTTGAACTCCTGAGCTCAAGTGATCTGCCCGCCGTGGCCTCACAAAGTGCTGGGATTACAGGCATGAGCCACCATGCCTAGGCCTGATATGATGCTCAGGGCTAGGCATGGTGGCTCATGCCTATAATCACAGACCTGTTGATGGATCACAAAGAGTATGATGGGCAGCAGATGATGTGGTATGCCAGCATTGGAATCAGACAGACCTGGGCTTTAATCCTAGCTTTACCAATTATTGCACAAGCAATAGCTTAATTTTATTTAGGTGATGATAAACCACACAAATATTCCACTAAAGCAAAGGCAGGGTGTATGATCACCTACTACCACCTTATATCATTTAATCCAGACTTCAAATTGCCCATGTTCACTCTGCTACCACATTAGCAATGGGAAGTAAAAGGAGGAAAAGTCAGAATGAAAAGAGAGAGCAGTCTCTTCAATGATAAATAAAATATATCTGCAAGTTGTAAAACATTGGACCATGTGGACATATTGCTCGAGCAATATGGTATACAGTCTCTTAACTCTTTATGGAGTTTCTGAGCTAAGATGTGCTCATCTTTATGCTGAGTGATTTGGGGTTCACAGACACGGTGACCAGAGAGGTCATCAGGACTTTAAGGCAAGAAGAACCTAGAGACCCGTAAGACAACTCTCTCATTTCACAGATGAAGATACTAATACCCCCAAGAAATGTATAATCTTATAGGAGAGGATTAAAAAAATAAAACTTGAAGTAATTAAATAGTAATCTACAAGGTCACAGGATGAAGGTTCCCATTTTATATGGGTTATATATGCTCTAGGAATCCAACGAGGCATCCATTGCCGTAGCCATCAATGGAGAGAGATAAGAGCCTTGACATTTACTGAGGGTATAAAGTGTGTAAGGGGTTTTATCCGTGTGATCTTGGGTCTAATATTTGCTCAGGGGATTAAAGAATAAGAGGGAAGTATCTGACAGAACTTGGGAAGTTCAAGAAAATGCTCAAATGTAGAAACCTATGGCTTGTCTGGTAGATGGTGGTAGAGAATTGGGATGCACATGTGGATAGAAAAGAAACAAATGTGTGAGAATGAGACACTCATGAGTATGAACCAGGATCTCCAGCAAAGGTTAGCAATCACTGGCTTGGCAGTTAAAATTTGTATTTTAGAAAGAATAGTTCAGCAATCATAAAGTCTTACTGCAGTCACTGATAATTTCACAGCCGCCCTTGTCCCCAAGAGAGCTTAAACCTTCAAGATCACAAAAACAGATGAACTGAACTATTAATATACATTAAACTAATGCATTAATTGCATAAAATGACTTTACATACAAAATTTAAATGGTTTTACTATAATTAGTGGGCAGAAAGGTCCACTGAGCACCTATTGTCACCCTGATTTAAATCTTCACATAAAATTCTGTTAAGACGGTTCAAAAATGTAACCATGGCTTGCAATCAGTTATGTGCATTAATATTGTCATGCACCTTTTAAGAACAAATGTTGCCATGTCTTCTCATGTCTAATCATTAGCGATCCCTTTAGATTGTCAGCACTCTGGTGGCAGACACTAGCATGCTGACTTAGTACGCCATTTGTCTCTCGAAAGACAAAAACCCCCCAAAAACCCAAAAAACCCCCAAAACTTCAAAACCAAATTCTCTCTCTCTCTCACACACACACACACATACACATATGTTTTCATTGGATATAATGATCTGTTGTAGCACACTGTTAATATATGTTTTCCTCATACTCTAAGGGCTATCCCTGTGCTCGCAGCCAATGTGAGCTAGCCCACATTTTTCTCTGTTTTATGTTCTGGGACCATGAATGATGCAATGCTTTTGGCTTACGAGTGCTCTACTACCCTGTACAGAGGATGTGGTTTTCTAGCTGATGTTGTTAAGAGCTATTTACTACACAGTGACCTTTCTTTCTGCAATTTATTTTGTGTTCTAGTGAACATTTTTGACCCATATTTTCCCCATAAAGCCTGGCAAAACTGTGCAAATGGTAGACGTAAACTTGCCCCAAAGGAACAAAGGATTCTATCATGAACATTTGGTAGAGTGTCATGACCGACGGAAATTAGGGACTAATGGAAATCCTTATGGAGGTCATAAACATCACTACAGCCTAGAGGAATCAGGCCACAATTTGGATAGGAACTCGGAGAAATTGATGGCAAGAGGCATGACATGATTCCTGGGAACTTGGAGGGTCTTTGTTAATGGCCAACCCCAGGAATGCATCTTGGGGGGACATATGTAGCGTGGTGAACCTGGGGCTAGGGATGGAGCTGGGGCTGACTTTGGAAGAAGTACCGAGGCTATGGGGACAAGTTTGGCACAGCCCAGTGCATGTTCTAACCTCTCCCACTCAATCTTTATAAAGAAGGAAACATGTCCCTCCAGGAGTCCTGTAATGAGAGTGTTTATAGACTAGAATTGAGTGACAACAGTTCCCCCCCACCCCAATAAGAAGAGCTGAGAGAGATGATTTTGCAGTATTTCCTCTCATCAAAGTAACGCAGGCTTGTCTCTTGCTTCCTGACACAGAAAATTGCATTTTGTCACCCATTTGTCAGTTCTTACAGATTTTAAGATAATTAAAGAACATTATAGCAGGTGACAGCTGTTGCCGAATGCCGTGTTGCTAGTTCTTCTGCTTGTTGGATGCCCATGAATCTCGAAAGATGATAGCTTGGTGCTCCAGGTTTAATTAGCTGGTTGTTTGGAATCTGTCTAGGCTCTCAGGTGTGGGGTGAGCAGGCTTGCAGTTTGTCGAATCTGAGCTTTGCTCATCACTGGCTGTTAGAACTGGGTTTGATCAACTCATGGAAGAGCCAGCTGGGGGTGCCCTGACTGTTATCAGACAAGGGCACCAAGGGAATGAGGAATGCAGGGTTTTGGTGATGGCTATTAAGAGAATCCCATGCTGGTTGGTTTCCTGATGTTCTTGAATCAAATCAGGCTTTTGCTTTTTAAATTTATTTTCTGATTACATCTCCTTCAAGGCCATCTCTTTTATTGTACAACACAGCAATCATAATCCATCGGGATTTATTTACAAGTTCGCTTGCCAAAAACTCCCTCACATGCAGACGGAGATCTAAGTGGTCTCAACTCTGGCTTTTAAGTTTGCCCTCACCCCCAAATCATACATGTTTTCAAGCTAATCTTCAAACACAAAAGTGGTTTCAGGAATAATTTTAAAAATTGTCTTTAACTTACATGAGAAGTTCATTTCTAACAATATACCCTGAATCATTACCAGTGATAAAGTAGAAGTACATCCGTTTCTATTTTAGAACTGCAGGGAAAGTCTGCTGCTTATAGAAACGACTTACAGTCCCTCAGATCACATGCATTCTTTCAGCCTTTTCTTTCACACCAGTCTGTCTTTTTTTGAAATTTTTCTGACTTTTGTACACCAGGCAAATTCATGCTCATTTCAAATTTTTTTAAAATTTATTTTTGTTTTTACTTTTTTGTGGGTATATAGTAGGTGCGCATATTTATGGGGTACGTGAGATGTTTTGATACAAGAATGAAGTGTGAAATAAGGTATTGGCACACAGGCCACCTTTTTGAAGCCGTCTTAGATTCCACCTCGTGGATCTAGGCCCTTTTCTGTTTGCTTCTGCTTCCTGTGCTCTTTGCATGCAAGTTTCTCTATTCAGAATCAAAGCCATTGATACGGCGTATGGTCTACATTCATGTGACTTGATTATTTCATTGTCTTCAACACAACTTTTCTTTCTTTTCCTTTTTAAAAATTATTTATTTATTTTTTTGAGATGGAGTCTCGCCCTGCCACCCAGGCGGGAGTGTAGTGGCGCGATTTCAGCTCACTGCAACCTCTGTCTCCCAGGTTCAAGCTATTCTCCAGCCTCAGCCTCCTGAGTAGCTGGGACTACAGGCACGTCCTGTTTTTATTTTTTTATGGGTACATAGTCGGTGTATATATTTATGGGGTACATGAGATATTTTGATATAGGGATACAATGTGTAATAATCACATCAAGGTAAATGGGGTATCCACCACCTCAAGCATTTATCATTTCTTTGTGTTACAAACATTTCAATTGTACTCTTTTTGTTATTTCAAAATGTACAATAAATTATTGTTGAATGTAGTCACCCTGTTGTGTTATCAAATACTAGATCTTATTCATTCTATCTAACCATATTTTTGTATCCATTAACCATCCCCACTTCCCCTGTCCCCCACTACCCTTCCCAGCCTCTGGTAGCCATCATTTTCCTTTCTATCTCTATGAGTTTAATTGTTTTAACTTTTAGTTTCCAAAAGTGAGTGAGAACATGCAAAGTTTGTCTTTCTGTGCCTGCCTTATTTCACTTGACGTAGTGACCTCCAGTTCCATCCATGTTGTTGCAAATGACAGGACCTCATTCTTTTTTTTATGGCAGAATAGTACTCCATTGCATGTATGTACCCCATATTCTTTATCCATTCATCTGTTGATGGACACTTAGGTTGCTTCCAGGTCTTGGCTATTGTGAATAACGCTGCAATAAATATGAGAGTGCAGATATCCTTCGACATGCTGATTTCATTTCCTTTGGATAAACACCCAGTAGTAGGATTGCTGGATCATATGGTAGTTCTATTTTAAGGTTTTTGAGGAACCTCTAAATTGTTCTCCATAGTAGTTGTACTAATTTACATTCCTACCAACACTATACAAGGGTTCCCTTTTCTCCCCACCTCACCAGCATTCATTATTGCCTGTCTTTTGGATAAAAGCCATTTTAACTGAGGAGAGATAATATCTTCCTGTATTTTGATTTGCATTTCTCTCCTGATCAATGATGTCAAACACCTTTTCATATGCCTGTTTGCCATTCATGTGTCTTCTTTTGTGAAATGTCTATTTGGATCCTTTGCCCATTTTTTTAATGGGATTATTAGATTTTCCCCTATAGAGTTGTTTGATATTCTGGTTACTAATCCTTTGTCAGATGAATAGTTTGCAAATATTTTCTCCCTCATTGTCTTCAACACAACTTTAGTATTTCATGAGGCTCTTTTTTGAGGAAGATACAAGTTGTAAATAATTTTATTTTTTACTCCAAGGATTTACAGAGAGTCCTGTCAACTTAATAGAGTGCATCAGTGAACAGTTTACAAAGGACTCTTTGAACCCTTTGCTTCAAAATTCTTGCACTACTGTGTTCACCAATCCTAAACTATGATCCTTACTCAATTCTAATAAGGCCTCTATATTGAAAGATCTGCTTTAAACCAGAGTTAAAAGTCTTGTTAAAGATCTTGGCCAGGCGCAGTGATTCACACCTGTAATCCCAGCACTTTGGGAGGCCGAGGAGGGTAGATCACCTGAGGTCAGAAGTTTGAGACCAGCCTGGCTAACATGGTGAAACCCTGTCTCTACTAAATAAATATAAAAAAATTAGCTAGGCCTGGTGGCACATGCCTGTAATCCCAGCTACTTGAGAGGCTGAGGCAGGAGAACTGCTTGAACCCAGGAGACAGAGGTTGTAGTGAGCCGAGATCACCTCACTGCACCCCAGCCTGGACAACAAGAGCGAAACTCCATCTCGGAAAAAAAAGAAAAAAAAAAAAAAAAAAGATCTTGACTTTGTCCTGTCCTCTCCGGGATATTACTAAGGCTCTGTTGACCTACTGTTTTCCCTTACCATGGCAAGCAGTAACTCAGCTTTATTTTATCAATGCATGCTTTGGTGATACTTTGGGGAAACCAGCATTTGACACCATCATAGCTCATGTTACTTTGTCTTGTGCTTGATTGTGTCTCTTTTCCCTGTTTACCATGAACTCTTGAGGATAAGAATTATGTCTTTACCCTCCTGGCTATCCTGGGGCCTTATGCATAACATAGAACCTAAGAAATAAATATGCATCTCTTGGAAAATAGACTTAGTGAGATGGAGAGGAGGCTAATGTCTTGATACATAGAGAAAGCATACTGCTTGACCAGATTCAAACTTGCTCAGTGTTTTTCCAAGTCCTTTCAGCCTGAGTTTTAACAATCTTTATGTTTAGCCCCAATCCATCTACCTAACTGTATTTCCAACACATTCTTCACTCCCATAAACCGGTCTTCCTTATTGGTCCATGCGCTTATGCACCTAGAGGTAACCATGTATTCTGTTTCATGTGTCAGGAATGCCTGATGCTAAACTTTGCGCAAAATTTAAGGTCAAATTAATTCTAAATTCTCTAGGTAATCCTCAACTTCTCCACTACATTTGATTCTCTTTTTACTTTTCACTTTTGTAGTACTGGTATAGCCAGAACCTCATTTTTTGTTTTGGCACTGATCTCCCATAACTGATATTTATTCAGTTAATTTTGATATTGAATTCAGGTGCAACATCCTCTACTCATCCATTCACTAATTTATTCAACTAATGTTCATAGAAACCCACTATGGCAATCTACTTGATAATACAAGGGATGAAGCAAAGATTAAGACAGCGTGATCGTGTACATTTTTAGTTTTTTTTTTTTTTTTTTTTTTTTTTTTTTAGTATCCACAAGTTCCTGAGCACATGGACAAGTAAAACATCAATGCTCAGCCAACTCTTTTGGTTATCTGGTTCTCCCTCCAGGCCTTCTACACATTCATCAAAGCTTTCATGGAACCACAGGGAGGCTGGCTCGATATTTTGTACCCAGTTTTATTGAATATTCTATCAACCTTGCTAAAAATAAACTTACTGTAGAGAAACTTAACATCAGTAGCCATAGTTGCTGACAACTTTTGATTATCTGGAGTAAGAAACGGTGAACAAAAAGTGAGATTAAATTGGCCTAAAATACATAAGATGGTATAGGACTTTGAATGTTGGCTGGTGAGGGGTGGAGAGAGAAGCAGGAAAGTGCAGGGGGTAGTGAGTAGAACAAACAAAAGCCAAGTTGGCTTCAGATAAAGTGGCTATGTGTCCACAACATTGTCCATAAGGAAAGGGCTGAAGAGAGCACTTTCCTAGCCAACTATGCCGTTGCATGGGGCTGCTTTGTGGGGATCTCTAGGTGGTGAAAATATTTGTCATCAATGGATAGTTCAGAGTTCCCAAGGTTATGTCCTCTTCGAAATTGTGTCTGATGTTACAGGTGCACATACTGGCTGCTGGAAGAAGGGGACAGTCAAGGGCGGGAGGAGGAGCTGGCTAAGTTCATTGTTAGAAATCTATCCACATGAGAGCAAGTTCAAGGAGGACCCTAGACCCTGTAGGGAAGACAGAACATCATCAGGAAAAGAAAGCATAGTTGCATTCTTTAGCAGGAGTCAATTTGAAGGGAAAATGCTCAGTAAGCATGCCATACCCAAGACTTTCTTGGACTGGGGAAGCAAGACTATTGGCAACCACACAGACATGGTGCTGGTGCATTTATTACCACATATATAGATAGGTTTGGCAGAATCGGCTCCACCTTTGAGTGGGGTAGAGGTAGAGTTGCAGGTCAAAGGTTTTTTCATACCCAGGGGAACGCTGAAAGTAATAGGTGAAACTGGGACCAGCAGGCGTTGACATTGTAACAGTTTAGTCCTTTTCCATTTTTTCTCCTTTGACAGGACTAGAATAGTTTACATTATTTTATCTTTCTTCTTCTCATGTGGAAGGTAGAGAAATTAATTAGCTGTGAAATGACTCATGCAGAAACAAAGATCAAATATGAAGGGAAACAAGGAAAATAAATATAAATGTATTGGATAGCCAACTCCTGAATATTCAAGGCAAAAACAAAGCAAAGAAACCACAAAAAACCCACAGGCATTATTTTGATAATGAAATAGTGTGCTGATGGAAGATCAGGTGGTTTCACCAGAATTTGAATTAGTCTTCTTGTGAGCGAACCCTTCTTCCAACTTACAAATAGAGAATTTAAGAAAAGATAATACACAACAAAGATCAATATACAGTCATTGAAACAGAAATTATTGGAATAGCGCAGATTGGAGCATTCAGAAGAAAATCTGTATTACAATTCCTCTTTCATTTTATATGAACCTATTAAAACAATTTGTAACTTTCATTTACCAGAATAGCACTCCCTCTCATGAACAGGTATTGGCACCAACTCAATCATATTCGCTATATTCTGAGTAGTGTTAATTTATTTTTCTCTTATATCACTGGTTGCCACAGTATATTCACTTTGATTTAAAAAACCCAGAACACAACTTAATTTTAACAAATAATGTAATTTAAAAGAACTATTTATTGAGTCTAATACTAAATTGTATTTTTTCCCATAGAGTATTGCCATATAAAGTTGAATTTTCAAACTTTGCTTCCCATTTCTTCCAGCTTTTTATTTTTCCCCCACTAGGACTTTTCCATTCTTTTATCTGAAAGAAACAATCCCTTCTCAGTTTTCTTATTAAAAACATTTTACCTATAACTGATCAGAGCATAGTCATCCTAAAAGTAGATTTATTCAGAAGACAGATAATAATCCAGTTGCTAAGAAACTAAATGGATACATTAGTTCTTAATTCTGATACACTCTGCTTTAACACACATTATCAATGTCTGAAATTTTTTTTCTGATGGTCATTTATATTGTCCATATCTGCACTTTCTGTTTTCTCTTACAGTAGTCAGGTTCTGATGAGGTCAAATGTAAGGCATTCCCAGAGAGATTATGCTCTGGTTACAAAGCATAAGATTGGTCATTTCAAATCCTCCCTTCTACTTTTGGCAGATGGCTGTGGGATTGCAAAACTAGTAAGAGCTGTTTGTGACTCAGTTTTTCCAACTCTTAAAAGGGGACTAACATACCAAAATCCATCTTGCACTTACAGAAATTTGTGGAGAATATGTGAAATAATTTGATAATTTCTGTAAAAATGGTTTCTATGTTTTGTTGAAACTATTCTATTTTAAAATTTCATATATTCTCAGACAATAAAATGGTGATATCAAAGTGGGCTTGATTACCAAGCTTGTTTTTATAAGATAAAAAAACCACATATCTTACATTTACTATAGGTTTGAAAACAAAACTTTGTTCAAATTAATAATTTTCTGTGGAAAGCACGAAAAAGAGGCTTTTCAAAATGACTACTAAAATAATTATTACCTTTTTGAACTCAACCACAGCATGACCATAGTATAAAATGAAAAAAGAAATGGCAAAAGCAATAATCATTAATAACGCTTCCAATAATAAATCTAACAAAAATATTACCGATGGAAAAAATTGGCTTAGAAAGTACGTGCTTTAGTATTAGTCTCAGTATCATTGCCATTGTTATAACAACAGAGCATGCATTAAATTGTAAATCAAGCGTAGTGTATACTTGGGAGGAGGGGACATACTGTGAGTGATGCAAAATGATTATTCTAACAGCCTTAGGTGGTAACAATGAGCAGGCATTCTACAGAAGCTCAAAGCAGGAGATGCATCCTGGCTTTCAGTTGTTAGAGGATGACATGGGCTCTCTTTTGAGTTGGCCAATGCTCTGGTATTTTAGAGTATACAAGAAGAGCATGCATGACTACTGGGTGAGTTTTAGAATGGATTCATCCATATGGAATGGGAATGCATTAGGTGATCTGAAAAAAAAAAAACAAAAAACAAAAAACAACGCTTCCAGTGTTGACATTCTATGATTCTAGTCTTTTTGGAAAGAAATTCATAGATTTGATCCTTGTACCTCAGGACTGTATACTCTATAGCAGACACAGAGGTACATATGTGGAGGGTTGTTCACCCACAGAACTGGATACATTTTCATCAACGCCTTGGTGATTATGCTGCTTTTAATGATATCAGCAAGACTTGTTTTTATCATGATCTATTGCCACCGGACTGTGTGTACTGTAAATGTGATTGCTGTTTTTACTCTGAGTATAACTCAGGGAGGAAAGAAGTAGCAGCTTTGCCTCTGGTGGTGAGAGGCAGGAAAGGAGAGTCAGGGCATTGCCATGGCACAAGTAATAGCCATGCAATCAGTGATCACTCTCTCCTAGTCCTGATTAAACTGAATGCTGATGGGCTGATTAAGGTCCCTTCTAAACTTCCAGGACATCTGCTACCACCAAATGTTAGTGGCTCATAAGCATTATGCAGTAATCGAAAGTAGAGAACTGAAACTCCTCTTAATTTTGTAACTGGGAAGAGCAAGTACATTTTATCTTTTAGTTTTGTATCTCCAACCTCTAAAAATCATTAAATGCTTCCTTGGAAGGGGTATTTTTTCACTTACCACCATTATTAGAATAAAAAGTGTGGAGTAATTTATCAGTAGATCAGGATCAAGAACTTTGAAAAGTTCTACTCCTTACCACATGAAGCTGCTAGCACTGCAGATGGGCATGGTGGAAGGAGAGTGATTTTAGAGGAAAGCAGATGTTGTTCAAACTCTGTGCCTGCCACTTGCTAAATGAGGGATCTTGATAGAATTAATTAGCCTTTGGAGTCTTAGTTTCATCACCTATGGAATAAGGATACTAAAACAATTTATAGTGGTTGTTGTGCTAGACACATAGGCAGCAGGAAACAAATGATGGAGAAGGTCGCATTTGTTGTAGGGATTTGACTATAGACAATTGAGGGATCTTGTTAAAGAGTGTATGCACAGTTACTGCATCTGTGTTGGTTGCTGCAGCTTGCAGTCAGCTTGGTCAGGAAGAAAGAATGGAAGAAGATGGATGAGAAGAAAGATAGACAAGAAGTAGGAGAGAGTGAGTACAGATTGGAACCTGCAAGGAAGGGCTGGAGCGCTCAAGGATGAAATGGAACTCAGGTGAGGCTCATAGCCTCCAGGCCTCCCACTTCGATGAGGTGGATGATCCAGCAGTATCTGGAGGAACTAAAGCCTGGGTGTTGCTTCACTCCAAGGTGAGTCAGCAGATTAGAATGAGCATGAGCTGCAGGAGTGCTGGCAACAGCGTCTGCAGCTCTGCTCCAGCCTTCCCAGTAGCAAGAGAATATGGCATCCATTTCACTTCCACCTTCCATGTCTCATGTAAAATGTCTCCGGTGGCCCAAGTGAATCTAGAACTGTCCAGGGAAAGGGGATTCTTTTCTGGTTAACAGTCCCAGTGAGCTAAGTTAACACAGAACAAAGCCACAATAGGGTAAAGTACCTTTTGATATTAAGGATTTCTTCCACCCTTCTTTCTCTTAATCATCTGGCCTCTTCTCACACCTTGCATGCAGTTGCCATTCTAATTCCTCCTGGTACTCAAGCATACACAGTGAAATTCTTGCTTCCTCAACATATCTCTAGATCAGCAGTTCTCGACCAAGGTGACTTTGTCCCCCAGGGGACAGTTGGCAGTGTCTGGGGATATTTGGGGTTGTCATGACAAGGGAGAGAACACTACTGTCATGTAGCAGGTAAAGGTCGGGGATGCTAAATGTCCTGTGATGCACAGAACAGCTTATAACAAAGAATTATCCTGCTCAAAATGTCAATGATCCTAAGACTGAGAAACCTTGTTGTGTCTTTACTTGCTCATTTATCTCTATGGTTTCTGAGGAAGAAACATTCACTTCTTTCCTAAAGTCAGTTCCTTTACCTGTTGGAGAAGTCCATTCGCTCGCTTCTCTCTCCATCTACCTCACAGACCAAACAGATTAAAACAATCACATTTGCTTTCCCTTTAGATCTTTCAAAGTTCCATGCACTTGCTAGCCCTTTCTTTAATTACAAACTCTAATCAAAGGATCCATTGATTACTTGTTTCCTCCATACCCCTGGAGTCTGGTCCCTCTCAGCAAAAACTTCACAGCAAAAATTTTAGATTAGTGAGACTCTTATTCTGAAAAAACTTGTGGATTTTTAAAAGGTAAAATTAATGGACTTTTCAGTCAAATTAATTTTATTTCTTATATACATGGTCTTCAAATTCTCTCTCCTATCCCCCTCATGAAATCATCATGTCAAATTTTTATCCCTAATATTGTAACAAAACTTCTTTTTAATATCTCCAGTGACTTCCAGGTTGCTTAATCCCTTGGTCATTTCCCACTCCTCTGTATTCACCTGCTCATCAGTATTTGGCATCTTTTTTTTTTTTAACTTCTTAATTTTTTTTATTTCAATAGATTTTTGGGGAACAGGTAGTGTTTGGTTACATGAATAAGTTCTTTAGTGGTGATTTCTGAGATTTTGGTGCACCCATTACCTGAACAGTGTACACTGTACCCAAGGTGTAGTCTTTTATCCCTCGCCCACCCCCCACCCTTTTCCCCGATTTCCCAAAGTCCAATGTATCATTCTTACACCTTTGTGCTCTCATAGTTTAAGTTCCATATATGAGTGAGAACACATGATGTTTGGTTTTCCATTCCTGAGTTACTTCACTTAAAATAATAGTTTCTAGTTCCATCTAGGTTGCTGTGAATGCCATTATTTCATTCCTTTTTATGGCTAAGTAGTATTTCATGGTATATAGATACCACAATTTCTTTATCCACTCATGACTGATGGGCATTTGGGCTGGTTCCATAGTTTTGCAATTGCAAATTGTGCTGCTATAAACATGCATGCACCAGTATCTTTTTTGTATAATGACTTCTTTTCCTCTAGGTAGATACCTAATATTGGGATTGCTGGATTAAGCAGTAGATCTACTTTTAGTTCTTTAAGGAATCTCCACACTGTTTTCCACAGTGATTGTATTAGTTTACATTTCCACCAACAGTGTAAAAGTGTTCCCTTTTCACCACACCCATGCCAACATCTACTTTTTTTTTTTTTTTTATGGCCATTCTTGCAGGAGTGAGGTAGTATTGCATTGTGGTTTTGATTTGCATTTCCCTGGTAATTAGTGATGTTGAGCATGTTTCTATATGCTTGTTGGTCATTTGTATAGCTTCTTTTGAGAATTGTGTATTCATGTCCTTAGCCCACTTTTTGATGGGGTTGTGGTTTTTTTTTTTTTTTTCCTGCTGATTTGTTTGAGTTCTTTGTAGATTCTGGATATTAATTCTTTGTCGGATATATAAATTGTGAAGATTTTCTCCCACTCTGTGGGTTGTCCATTAACTCTGCTGACTGTTTCTTTTGCTGTGCAGAAGCTTTTTAGTTTAATTAAGTCCCAACTATTTGTTTTTGTTGCGTTTGCATTTGGGTTCTTGGTCATGAAGTCTTTGCCTAAGCCAACGTCTGGAAGGGTTTTTCTGATGTTATCTTCTAGAATCTTCATGGTTTCAAGTCTTAGACTTAAGTCTCAGCACCATTTGTTGAATAGGGTGTCCTTTCCCCACTTTATGTACAAGATGGAGCTATCTTGGGTTGATTTTTGTATAATGTGATGAGGATCCAGTTTTATTCTTCTGCACGTGGCTTGCCAATTATTCCAGCACCGTTTGTTGAATAGGGTGTCCTTTCTCTACTTTATGTTTTTGTTTGCTTTTTTGAAGATCAGTTAGCTGTAAGTATTTGGGTTTATTTCTGGGTTCTCTATTGTGTTCCATTGGTCTATGTGCCAATTTTTATACCAGCATCATGCTGTTTTGGTGACTATGGCTTTATAGTATAGTTTGAAGTTGGGTAACGTGATGCTTCCAGATTTGTTCTTTTTGCTTAGTCTTGCTATGGCTATGCAGATTCTTTTTCTTGGTTCCATATAAATTTTAGGATTTTTTTCTAGTTCTGTGAAGAATGATGATGGTATTTTGATGGGAATTGAATTGAATTTCTAGATTGCTTTTGGTAGCATGGTCATTTTCACAGTATTGATTCTACCCATCCATGAATATGAGATGTGTTTCCATTTGTTTGTGTCATCTGTGATTTCTTTCAGCAGTGTTTTGTAGTTTTCCTTGTAGAGGTCTTTTGCATCCTTGGTTAGGTATATTCCTCAGTACCTTTTTTTTTTTTTTGGCAGCTATTGTGAAAGGGGTTGAGTTCTTGATTTGAATCTCAGCTTGATTACTGTTGATGTATAGCAGAGCTTCTGATTTGTGGACGTTAATTTCGTATCCTGAAACTTTCATGAATTTATTTACCAGCTCTGGGAGCTTTTTGGATGAGTCTTTAGGATTTTCTAGGTATACAATCATATCATCAGCAAACAGCGAGAGTTTGACTTCCTTTTTACCAATTTGCATGCCCTTTATTTTTTTCTCTTGTCTGATTATTCTGGCTAGGACTTCCAGTACTATGTTGAATAGAAGTGGTGAATGTGGGCATCCTTGTCTCATTCCAGTTCTCAGAGGGAATGCTTTCAACTTTTCCCCATTCAGTATAATGTTAGCTGTGAGTTTTTCGTAGATGACTTTTACAACCTTAAATTATGTCCCTTCTACGCTGATTTTGCTGAGGGTTTTAATCATAAAAGGATGCTGGATTTTGTCAAATTCTTTTTCTGCATCAATTGAGATGATCATGTGATTTTTGCTTTCAATTCTGTTTATGTGGTGTATGACATTTATTGGCTTACATATGTTAAACCATCCCTGCATCCCTGATATGAAACCCATTTTATCATGATGGATTATCTTTTTGGTATGCTGTTGGATTCGGTTAGCTAGTATTTTGTTAAGAATTTTTGCATTTATGTTCATTAGGGATATTGGTCTGTAGTTTTCTTTTTTTTGTTACGTCTTTCCCTGTTTTGGTATTAGGGTGATACTGGCTTCATAGAATGATTTAGGGAGGATTCCCTCTTTTTCTATCTTGTGGAATAGTGTCAGTAGGATTGGTACCAATTCTTCTTTGAATGTTTGATAGAATTTAGCTGTGAATCCATCTGGTCCGGGACATTTTTTATTGGCAACTTTAAAATTACCATTTCAATCTCGCTGCTTGTTATTGGTCTGTTCAGAGATACTATATTTTTCTGTTTTAATCTTGGAGGGTCATATATTTCCAGGAATTCATCCATCTCCTCTAGGTTTTCTAGTTTATGTGTATAAAGGTGTTCATAGTAGCCTTGAATAATCTTTTGTATTTCTGTGGTTTCAGTTGTAGTATCTCCCAGTTGAGCTTATTTGAAGCTTCTCCCTTCTTTTCTTGATTAATCTTGCTAATGATCTATCAATTTTATTTATCTTTTCAAAGAACCAGCTTTTCGTTTCATTCTTTTTTTGTTTGTTTGTTTCAATTTCATTTTGTTCTGCTCTAATCTTCGTTATTTCTTTTCTTCTGCTGGGGTTCGGCTTGAATTGTTCTTGTTTCTGCAGTTCCTTGAGGTGTGACCTTAGATTGTCTATTTGTGCTCTTTCAGACTTTTTGATGAAGGTATTTAATGCTATGAACTTTCCTCTTAGCAACACTTTTGCTGTATCCCAGAGGTTTTGATAGGTTGTGTCACTATTATCGTTCAGTTCAAATAATTTTTAAATTTCTGTCTTGATTTCGTTGTTGACCCAAAGTTCATTCAGGGACAGATTATTTAATTTCCATGTATTTGCATGGTTTTGAGGGTTCCTTTTGGAGTTGATTTCCAATTTTATTTTACTGTGGTCTGAGAGAGTACTTAATATAATTTCAATTTTCTTAAATTTACTGAGACTTGTTTTATGGCCTATCATATGTTCTATCTTGAAGAATGTTCCATGTGCTGATGAATATAATGTATATCCTGCAGTTGTTGGGTAGAACATTCTGTAAATATCTGTTAAGTCCATTTGTTGTAGGGCATAGTTTCTTTGTTGTTTCTTTGTTGACTTTCTGTCTTGATGACCTATCTTGTGTTGTCAGTGGAGTATTGAAGTCCCCCACTATTATTGTGTTGCCATTTATTGCATTTCTTAGGTCTAGTAGTAATTGTTTTATAAATTTGGGAGCTCCAGTGTTAGGTGCATGTATATTTAGGACTGCGATATTTTCCTGTTGGACTAGTCCTTTTATCATAATATAATGTCCCTTCTTGTCTTTTTAAACTACTGTTGCTTTAAAGTTTGATTTTTCTGATATAGGAATAGCTACTCCTGCTTTCTTTTGGTGTCTATTTGCATGGAATATCCTTTTCCACTCCTTTACCTTAAGTTTATGTGAGTCATTATGTGTTACGTGTCTCCTGAAGACAGCAGAAACTTGATTGGTGAATTTTTATCTACTCTGCCATTCTGTATATTTTAAGTGGAGCATTTAGGCCATTTACATTTAATGTTAGTATTCTATTCATCATGCTATTTGTTGCCTAAATATCTTGTTTTTTTCTTTTTTTTCCATTGTGTTATTGTTATATAGGTACTGTGATATTTATGCTTTAAGGAGGTCCTATTTTGTTGTATTTTGAAGATTTATTTCAAGATTTAGCGCCACTTTTAACAGTTCCTGTAGTGCTGGCTTGGTAGTGGCAAATTTGTTCAGCATTTGTTTGTCTGGAAAAGACTCTATCTTTCCTTCATTTATGAAGCTTAGTTTTGCTGGATACAAAATTCTTGGTTTATAATTGGTTTGTTCAAGGAAGCAAAAATAGGACCCCAGTCCTTTCTAGCTTGTAGGGTTTTTGCTGAGAAATCTGCTGTTAATCTGATAGGTTTTCCTTTATAGGTTACCTCTTGCTTTTGCCTCACAGCTCTTCAGATCCTTTCCTTTGTCTTGACTTTAGATAAACTGATGACTATGTGCCTAGGCAATGATATTTTTGTGATGAATTTCCCAGGTGTTCTTTGAGCCTCTTGTATTTGGATATCTAGGTCTCTAGCAAGGTCAGGAAAGTTTTCCTCGATTATTCCCTCAAATATGTTTTCCACACTTTCAGGTTTCTCTTCTTCCTCAGGAACACCAATTATTCTTAGGTTTGGATGTTTAACATAGCCCCAAACTTCTTGGAGGCTTTGTTCATTTTTTAAAATTCTTTTTTTCTTTGTCTTCGATAGATTGGGTTAATTCAAAAGCCTTGTCATTAAGCTCTGAAGTTCTTTCTTCTGCTTGTTTGATTCTAATGCTAAGACTTTCCAATGTGTTTGGCATTTCCCTAAGTGTGTCCTTGATTTCCAGAAGTTGTGATTGTTTTTTATTTATGCATCAATTTCACTGAAGAACCTTCCTTTCATATCCTGTATTACAGTTTTGACTTTTTAAAGTTGGACTTCACCTTTCTCTGGTACCTCCTTGATTAGCTTAATAATCAACCTTCTGAATTCTTTTTCTGACAATTCAGATTTCGTCTTGGTTTGAATCCATTGCTGGTGAGCTGGTATAATCTTTTAGGGGCATTAAAGGACACTTTTTATTTATTATTATTTCTCTTGGAAACTGTGATTTTATTTTTGTTTATCTTTTATTTTAGGTTCAGGGGTACATGTACAGGTGTTTAGTTACATAGGTAAACTTGTGTCCTGGAGTTTTGTTGTGCAGACTATTTCATTACCCAGGTATTAAGCCTAGTATCTATTAGTTATTTTTCCTGATCCCCTCCAACCAACCTCCACCCTCTGATAGGCCCGAGTGTGTCTTGTTCCCCTCTATGTTTCCATGTGTTCTCATTTTTAGCTCCCACTTATAAGTGAGAACATGCTGTATTTGGGTTTCTGTCCCTGTGTTAATTTGCTAAGAATAATGGCCTCCAGTGCCATCCATGTTCCTGCAAAGGACGTGATCTTGTTCTTTTTCATGGCTGTGTAGTATTCCATGGTGTATATGTACCACATTTTCTTTATCTAGTCTACCATTTCTGGGCATTTAGGTTGATTCCATGTCTTTCCTATTGTGAATAATGCTGCACTAAACATACGTGTGCATGCGTCTTTATAACAATTTATATTGCTTTGGGTATATACCCAGTAATGAAGTTGCTGGGTTAAATGGTATTTCTGTTTTTATGGCTTTGAGGAATCACCACACTGTTTTCCACAATGGTTGAACTAATTTACATTCCTTCCAACAGTGCATAAGCATTTCTTTTTCTTTGCAGCCTTGCTAGCATCTGTTGTTATTATTATTTTTTGACTTTTTAGTAATAGCCACTCTGACTGGTATGAGGTGGTATCCCATTGTGGTTTTGACAAAGTCTCCACTTTTAACAAATAGAAATATCAATCTTTTCATGATAAAAAATGAACTCCTGTGTGTGTGTGTGTTTTTTCCCCCTGTAAACCTATCTCAGGAAATGTCAGCTCTTTCCTTTCAATTATTCCAACCCCAAACCTTGAGCTAGTCCTCAACCCTTCTCTCACCAAACTATATACAATCAATCATAAAATATTATCAGTTTTATCTTCAGTGGATAGAAAGTTTTCTGGCCTTACCCAGGGCCTTCTCTCCAGAGCACACATTATTAACAATGATCTGCTAATTTTAACATCTTTTGCGGTTGGATAGGCTGAGAATTTCTCAAATCATCTAGTCCTGGCTCTTTTTGCTTAATGATTCTTTCTTCATTTCTCTCTGTCTTCTAGCGTTTTAGTGTAAACAACACAAGAAACCGGCCTACATCTTCAATACTTCACTTAGAAATCTCCTCAGTTAAATGCCCAAGTTTATCACTTAAAAGTTCTGCTTTCCACACAATGGTGGGTCACAATTCAATGAAGCTCCCTGTCACTATATAACAAAGATCACTGTTTTTTTAATTTGTAATAACACTTTTCTCATATTCTTCTGAGCCCTCTGAGCAGCATCTTTACTGTTCAGATTTCTACTAATCTGCTTCTGGCAATATACGCATTCTCCAAGACAGCAGTCCCCAACCTTTTTGACACCAGGGACCGGTTTTACAGAAGACATTTTTTTTTCCCCATGAAATAGGGGTGGCGGATGGTTTTGGGATGAAACTGTTCCACCTCAGATCACCAGCATTAGTTAGATCCTCACAAGGAGCACACGACCTAGATCCCTTGCATGCACAGTTCACAATATGGTTTGCGCTCGTGTGAGAATCTAATGCTGGCGCTGATGTGACAGAAGGCAGAGCTCAGGCGGTAATGCTGGCTCACACGCTGTTTACGTCCTGCTATGTGCCCCATTCCTAACAGGCCACCGGCTGGTACCGGTCTGCAGCCTGGAGGTGGGGACACCTGCTCTAAGATGATAGAGGATTTCTCCACTGTGCTTCTCACTTCTTTCTGAGCTCTCACCAGTTGTGCCTTTAATGTCCGTATTTCTCCTAATAGTCTGTTTAAAGCAACCTATCTATCATGTGCCTCAAAAATGCTTCCAGGCTCTGTCCATCACCAAATTCCAAAGCCACTTTCACATTTTTAGGTATTTAATACAGCAACACACCACTTCCTGGTACCAAAATCTGCATTTGTTTCTGGTGGCTGCTGTAGCAAGTGACCACAAACCTGGTGACTGAAAACGTCGGAAATTTACTCTGTTGCAGTTCTGGAGCCCAGAGTCTGAAATCAGTATCCTGGGTCAAAATCAAGGTGTCAGCAATGCTGCACTCATTCCTGGAGTTCCTGGGGGACCTAGGAATAATTTCCTTGTCTCTTCCAGCTTCTAGTGGATACTGGTATTCCTTGGCTTCTGGTTGCATACCTCCAGTCCTTAAGGCTAGGATCTCCAAATATCTCTCTACTTCATCTTTACATCACCTTCTCCTCTCTGTGTAAAATCTCCCTCGGCCTTCCTGTAATAAGGATACATGTGATTGCATTTAGAGCTCACCTGGATAATCCAGGATCATTTCCCCATCTCAAGATCCTTAACTTGGTCACATAGGCAAAGATCCCTTTCTAGCCACATAAGACAACATTCACAGATTTCAGGAGTTAATGCCTGGATAGATTTTGAAGGGGCATTATTTAGCCTACTACAACTTGAAAGCCCCTTCAAGACCCGGACTGTGCCTCTGGATGCAACAATCATACTATACCAGGAAAAAGAAACTACCTATGTATGTATGTATGTATGTATGTATGTATGTATTTATTTATTTTTTGAGACGGAGTCTCGCTCTGTCACCCAGGCTGGAGTGCAGTGGCCGGATCTCAGCTCACTGCAAGCTCCGCCTCCCGGGTTTATGCCATTCTCCTGCCTCAGCCTCCTGAGTAGCTGGGACTACAGGCGCCTGCCGCCACGCCTGGCTAATTTTTTTTTTGTATTATTATTATTTTTTTTTAGTAGAGACAGAGTTTCACCGTGTTAGCCAGGATGGTCTCGATCTCCTGACCTCGTGATCCGCCTGTCTCGGCCTCCCAAAGTGCTGGGATTACAGGCTTGAGCCACTGCGCCCCGCCAACCTATGTATTTTAAACCCTGAGACCTCACTCCGTTTATCTCCTTGATTGTCCTATTTTCAGCACAGCCACCACACAAAGCTGTCACGACTTGTCTTCTAGATGCCACACTCATGATTTTCTGTTAATCTCAAATGCATTATTTGGGAAACTCCAATCATTTTGTAAGTGAACTCAGCATTGTGGAGTTGGGGTTGTGTCAGCAGCATATAACTGGCATTTTAAATGCACTGAACCAAAAGTCAGGAAACTGGGTTTAAGTCTTTCATGTTACTTTTAAGAACTTGAGACCTATGGCCAGTGACTTGGCCTTTCTCACTCTTAGTTAATTCATCTGCAAAATGAATATTAATGCTTATGGAGATTAAAATGAAGTGCTTTGGAGAAAGGCTTTGCTAACTTAAAGTTTTAGTGAAATAACAAATAAGATGAAGATGATATGAATCTTGACCAAGATGGTCTTAATGAGAGAGATTTCTTTCTCTTTCTAGGCCCCTGACCTCGCTTTTCCTAGAGCATTTAATTTAGAAAACTTGCAATCAATTCTTTATCTACCTCTTTGAGATGTAAATCTTCTCCCAGCCTCTTGCCAGCTTTACAATCAAGGATTGTCTTTCTTAAGGATCTGGGAGTCATTCCTTTGAAATGTAATCATCAAGGAAGATAGTAGCCTTATCTTCCGGTCTCTGTGGGGTAGGGGGAGGGTAGGAGCCTAACTTCAGTGAGAGTCTTGCTTCAGGTTGTAAAACTACCTCTTGTCCTGAAGATAAGAGAAAGTTTACTTTTTCTTTGGGTAAGAGGCAGAAGGCCTTATGATATCCCACATCTCAGCTTTTAAAAACTCGCCATGTATTGTTTCAGTGGAGTTGAGTTAATACTGGTCTCACTTTCCCATTACAATAGACTTAAGTAAAATCTTCCTTACCTATTTAACTTTGTCTGATGCAATTTTGCTTTGACAATGGTTTCACAAAGTAACCACCACACTTTAATCCCTTCTGTCAAGACTCTCCAATATGAATGTAAAAGTGATATTACTTTCAGAGAAAATTATTGAATACTTTTTCATTTTTGTTCCTCCAAATTTATGTCATGTTCATGCTTTGAAGAGCATGAGATCCCCTCTTGCTGGATATGTCCTTTTACATCATCTCATTTTTATCACTCCCCCATGTAATACCCTAGTTATGCTTATTTTTCCTTATTTGCAGCTGTTAAATGATAATTTTCAAAAAAGGGAAAATCATGACTCCCATACAGATATGATAGTTGTTAAAGCTTTTATTTAACTCATTAATTAAAGAAGGAACTAAGTAGATGTTTAATAGGTTCAAAAGAGAATCCTAGCTTCTCCACAGAAGGGAGGAAAGTCAATTGACTCAGCAGAATTTCTACAGGCAATAATTATTTTGCATCACTATCAGTTATCTACAGCTTACAGAGATGTAAAATAGCTTCCATAGAATCATAATTCTGCTTATGTGTAGACAATGTATAGTTTTCCTTTGAAGGGCAAATTTTCCCTTACAGAGCATTAATTCATTTTCTTTTTTACAATATGACGAAGAGTTGCAAGATGAAAGTGCTGGAGAACTATTGAAATTCCTCAGAGTTAGGATTTGGGTAACTGTTTTATTTATAATTTAAAAAAAAAAAAACACGAAAACAAGGTTAAAGTACTTTAATAGAAGGCAGCCAATGAACCTGAGGAAGGATTTAATGAAAGTACTGTTATGTTAAAGGACAATGAGGTTCAGAATCTCAAGATGGAAATAACTTCATTTTTACTGCTACTGGTGTGTAGGGAGGGAGAAAATATCAGTTTGATCAGACTACACAACATTTTTTAATATTTGAAATGCAGTTGGCCTGTTGGATATAACCCATGAGCCCTTTGAGCCTCTGAAGAATGATTCTTTTAACAGCTACCTAGGACCGAGATAACGGAGCCAGGCAGCTCTGGGATGAAGCTGCAAGAGCTTGGGCAGGAGGCAGGCTCAAAAGGGACGTTCATGGGTATGGGATGAAAGGGTGTTACCCTGTCTAGTGGTTCATTCTGACCTTAAAAGTCCTCAATGCCAAGTTTCATCAGTGCTGAGTGATCTTTGCTCTCAGTTTAGTGTGCAACATCATGTGGCATAAAGTAGTTATTGTTAAGTGTCCTCACATTTTAGGGACAATAGGAACAACATGCAAATGAACCATGGGTAGTATTCTTGGCCATATACAATTATGGGTATTTAAAATTTTTAGATGCTAATTAAGCCCGAAGTTCTTTGTGAATAGTGCCAATTTGCCTCCAAATAACATGTTACAGAGATAGAATAATTCACCATAAGTGACTACACCAGCAACAGTGGCTGGCACATATATAGATGCTATTCAATAAATGTGCTTGGTATTGACTGATTGGAAAAGCATCCAAGAAGAGTTTCCATTTTTCTCTGATAAAACACACTTGATGTTCAGTGGTTGACAAAGAAGTGGCTGACTTCAAACAGTGGTGGTGTGGCCTGGTGCTACTGTCGTGCACACTAATTCAACCTTACTTTTTCTTAGAGTTCCTATTATGTTATGTAATCTTTATGTCCTCTGTTCATCTTTGAGGAACCAAACTATAGGATTCAGGAACACAATGGCAGTGTAAATGCAAATAAATGTGCACATTTAATGAAAAAACTCTAGCTTGGGAAACTTTCTTGCACTCCGTGGTTGGAGAGTTATCTAGAATGTCATCGTCTCCAGACATGTTTGTAATCATAGGTATAATGCATCTTGATTTCCAAGTAATAGGCCTATTGAACTGAACAATATGGGAACAGAACACACTGACCTCTCTGATGACAGAAACTATTAACTACTGTCCTTATAAACCACGGGGCCTCCAGGGTGGTGCTTTCAGAGGTGACACGGCACCACCTGCAGCTCTTCCTCCTCCCCCTCTTCCTCCTTCTTTTGAAGGCAAGTAGCTGAATAGGAGAAAACACAATATAAAATACTAAAAAACCCCAGCGAATACAATGTGAAATATTGAAAGATAATATTTTTTTTTGAAGATGCAAGTGATTATCTATCTGAATTTGAACCAAAAAGAATAAATAAATCCTTTAGAAAATAGGAACAAATTGGGACACATTTTTTTTAGCCTTTCAAAGTCACTTCAGGAAAGATTTCAAAGGTTTTTTTTTGTAACTTTTGCTTTTAATTACAGAAATAATAAATGTCAATTTTAATAGAAAATAAAAGTAAATTATTTAAAAGAAAACTAAAGTTTCCACCTAGAGAAGAACAATGAGCATAATTTGATATATAATCTTGCACTGCTTTCATGAAACATTTACATATTTATAATCATAAATATTTTATATATGATGTGCAATAATTTTATAATTTTTTCTGTTGAATCATTTAAAAATATTTTTGTAGCTTTTTTTCATTTAGTATATTGGTGTTTTATGATGTCATGAAAAAATATTTCATCATTATTGTTTTAGAAGGACAGTTTGCTTCTAAATAAATTATACATGCACATGTGGAATATACATAAATACAGAATAGATATATATTTAATAGGAATATACACATATGTATGTGTGTGTATATATATATCTGTCACTACTTTTTATATTATAGCTCTTCTTCTATTATTACATTTAGTTTCATGTAGATATATTCTATTAAGAGTAAATATTACACAGATAGAATGAAGATACTTTATGTTATAATTCTTCAATATATAGAATTTGTTTTTACTTATTCAAATATGTAATCCTTTTCTACATAATCATCTGAATGCTTACTTTCATAGAGCATGCATACTACTTTATTCTCAAGCAACCAGAAGTCCTTGAATGTTTTCTGAATAATCTGTTGACCTATTGTCATCTCAAAACAAACCAGTAATATTTCTCCCATATATTCTATTATTTTCAATTTTTGTTAATCATACTCTAGCCTATTTGGAACTTATCATTTATCTGTTATTTAAGAATTACATTTATCGCATTATTTTTCTCAATCTTTTATGTGCTTGATATGGATCTCAGATAACGTGTCTCTCAGTAGTTTCTGCTAGATAATGTAAGAAGACGACAGCAAGGGGAGTTGATCTATTTATTTCAGGACCTTTAGGAAAGGCAGAAAACACAGCAATCTGAACTCTGGTTACTAAACCCAACTCCATTCTTCCTGACAGAAAGCCCTTGTACACAGAAAGAAATGTATCTGATGAATCGTAGCTAAGCAGAAATGAGACTTGTGTATAACAACTATCTGAGGCAGATCCTTAATTAGCCTTTCCTGTTAACAAGTGGTAAGATGAGGCCAGGCACATGGCACATCCCAGAAATTTGGGAGTCCAAAGTGGGGAGATTGCTTGAGCCCAGGAGTTTGAGGCCAGCCTAGGCAATATAGTGAAACCCCTATCTCTACAAAAAATGGGAAAAATTAGCCAGCATGGTGGCACATGCCTATAGTCCCAGCTTCTCAGGAAGCTGAGGTGGGAGGATCACTTGAGCCTGGGAGGTTGAGGCTGCAGTGAGCTGTGATCATGCCGCTGCACTCCAGCCTGGGCAACAGAGTGAGACCTTATCTCAAGAAAATAAAACAAATAAAGAACAAAAATGGTAGCTGTTGAGAAGTCTCTAGACCATTTTAAGATCTTTATTCCTATATCCAATGACCGATTCTAAATACAGGCTTGCCTTCTATACAGATTAGTTAAAAAAGAAACAGAGATGCTTACAGCTTTTACTTCAAACAGGTTATCAGAAAATCCTATAGGATTCGGTTTCCTGAAAATCTGTAAGGAATAACATTTAAATTCATGGAGTTCATCTTTTTACGCCATACTTCTGAGCTTAAGGAGCCATTAGTCTTGTTTTGGGAATTAAAGAATATTTCCCTGTTTCAAAGCTGTTGTAGAAACTGCTTTCCTATATTCTACATCTTATGCAAATCCAGACTGAGATTCAGATAGGATTTAGATAGCATGTTCAGGGTCTCTCTGCTTTTTATATTAAAACTCTAGAAGTTTCTACTTTCTTCTTGAAAGCAGCACTCTTGAATGGCAGACCTCATGTTGGCAAATGATGGATGCCTTCAAAGACTTACTTGACATATTTGATGGGGAAATCATATCAGCCCTCTGGTAGAGAAAGAGGGAAAGTCATTCTAGCAGGAGAATGACAGCCATTTTTATCAAGGGGCTTTGTGTTGTGTTTGATCTCTGCATGTATCTGCTTCTATCCAAAGAAGAGAAAGTGTATGAAAAGAAAGGTAGAAAAGCAAAGGTCCCAGGATTGCAGGTAGGCTTCCTTAATTATTAGTAAACGAATTTTTACTGACAATCAGAATAATGCAGAAATAAAGAAGTTAACCCCCAGGTAAGACACATACCTCTTTCTGGCATAACCTTTGTGTGCAGCTGAGCCACAGATTAACTCTGTGGTGTCCACGGTTGAAGAATGAAGCTCTTTTCCCCTTAGAGTTAGTAATATTGAGGGTGTATTTAAAAACAGATTTTGACCTGACATGTTTTATATTCTAAGGGCTCTATAGTCTAGGACAGACACCTAAATCCTATATCTAGGCACTGTTATGGGTGGATTTTTCCTTGAAATTGTTAATTAACTTGAGCATCAAAACATCTCATGCTGAAGATTACAGAGAGAATTTTTATTACCCTGGTATAAAAAGATTAACAGCCATTGATTGCTTTCCTTTTCGAATGTCATGAGAGAAACATAGATATTTATGCAGAGAAAGGTATAATCAGCAGTGGGTGGAGGCAGAAACAGCCATTCCCCGATTAACTTCATGGACATTAATCAGCAGAGAACATCTGAAAGAGTGTGAAGGTAGATGCTTGAAATAGAATTGTGTACATATAAGTGAATATACAAATTATGCCATTGTGTCAGATCACTTTTATGTGACTCTAATTAGGATGCCAGCTACACTAAAAATCCTTTCCTGTGTACTTTGTGTCTGATGTCTTTCAAGCAGCATTATGATTTGGCTTATCCATATTTTTGGATACAGTTGCATTCTCATTTGTGTATGAATTTCCATTGTATGAATTTAACATACACTACAAATATTTTACTATTGATGGGATTTTAGGTCATCTATTAGTTTTTGGCTCTTACAAATATTTATGCCTTGAATATTCTAGACAGTGAATGGCAATCTGTGGTTTAGGGCCTGTTACTGTACAGCCAGCGACCCAAGATTTTTTAAAATTTTTATTTTAAAGAATTTTTGAGAACATAAAGAAGATCATGTGACAGAGGCTGTAGGTAAACTTCAAAATCTAACAGATTTAATATCTAATTCTTTACAAAAAGTTTTATTATGTTTTAGATCATGACTTTCCTAAGGTCCTTTTACTTATTTATACTGCCTGGGATTCAAAGAGCTTCTTGAAACTGTGGGTTGACTTCTTTCACGAGTATTGTAAATTCTCAGCTACTATCTTTAAAATATTGCCATGCCCCATTCTTTATCACTTCAGGTTTTGATAATCTAATTATACATATTTATACCTTTTGACTATGGCCCATATGTATCTTACATTATTTCCTTCATTTTTCCATTGAGTGCTTTAGCTGAATATTTTGTTTTGACTTATCTTCCAGTACAGGCATAGAGACTGTGGAGATAAATGCTTGAAATGGAATTGTGTACACATTAGTGAATACACAAATTATGCCATCGTGTCTGATCACTTTTATGTGACTCTAATTACGATGCCACCCACACTAAAATCCTTTCCTGTGTACTTTGTGTCTGATGTCTTTCAGACATCCTTTCAGGTTTCAGAGATATCAGAGATATTACGAGTTTGGTTTCAGAGCACTATAATAAAGTAAATATTGCAATAATATAAGCCACATGAATTTTTTGGTTTCCCAGTGCATATAAAAGCTATGTTTACACTATACTGTATTCTATTAAGCGTGCAATAGCATTATCTCTAAAAAATGTAAACATCTTAACTAAAAAAACTTTATTGTGAAAAAATGCTAATTATCATCTAACCCTTTAGCAAGTTGTAATGTTTTTGTTGGTGGAAAGGCTTTCCTCAATGTTGATGGGTGCTGACTGATCTGGGTTGTGGTTGCTCAAGGTTGAAGTGGCTGTGGAGATTTCTGAAAATAAGACAAAAATGAAGTTTGCCACATCCATGGATTCTTCCTTTCATGAAAGAGTTCTCTGTAGCATGCGATGCTGTTGGATAACTTTTTACCCACTGCACAACTTCTTTCAAAACTAGAGTCAGTCCTCTCAAACTCTGCTGCTGCTTTGTCAACTAAGTGTATGTAATATTATAAATCCTTTGCTGTCACATCAACAATGTGCACAGCATCTTCACCAGGAGTAGATGCCATCTCAAGAAGTCACTTTTTGGCTCACTCATAAGAAGCAACTCCTTATCCAATTCAGTCACATCTTCAGGCTCTAATTCTAATTCCAGTTTTTTGCTATTTCTACCACATTTGCAGTTCCTTTCTCCACTGAAGTCTTGAACCCCTGAAAATCATTCATGAGGATTGGAATCAACTTCTTCCAAACTCCTGTTAATGTTGATATTTTGACCTCTTCCCATGAATCACCAGCGTTCTTAATGACAGGCAGAATGATGACTCCTTTGCAGAAGGTTTTCAATTTACTTTGTCAAGATCCATCAGAATAATCACTAGTGATGGCAGCTATAGCCTTACAAAACGTATTGCTTAAATAATAAGACTTGAAAGTAAAAATTACTCCTTAATCCATGGGCTGCAGAATGGATGTTGTGTTGGCAGGCATGAAAACAACATTAATCTTCCTGTACATCTCCATCAGAGCTCTTGGGTGACTGAGTGTGTTGTTAATGAGCAGTAACATTTGGAAAGGAATCCTTTTTCCTGAGCAGTAGATCTTAATAGTGGGTTTAAAATATTCGGTAAACTATGCAATAAACAGATGTGCTGTCATCCATACTTTGTTGTTCCATTGAGAAGGAACAGCAGTGTAGATTTAGCACAATTATTAAGGGCCCTAGGATTTTCTGAATGGTAAATGAGCATTGGCTTAAACTTAAAGTCACCAGGTGCATTCGTCTCTAACAAAAGAGTCAGCCTGTGCTGTGAAGCTTTGAAACCGGGCATTGACTTCTCCTTTTTAGCTATGAAGTCCTAGATGGTATCTTCTTCCAATGTAAGGCTGTTTTATTTATGTTAAAAATCTGTTTAGCATAGCTACCTTCATCAACGATCTTAGCTAGATCTTCTGATAACTTGCTGCAGCTTCTACGTCAGCACTTGCTGCTTCACCTTGCACTTCTACGTTATGGAGACAGTGTTTTTCTAAGGAAAGAACCTCATGAACAACATCTGCTAACTTCAAACTTTTCTGCTGCAGCTTCCTCCCATCTCTCAGCCTTCACAGAATTGAAGAGAGTTAGGGCCTTGCTCTGAATCAGGCTTTGGCTTAAAGAAATGTGGCTGGTTTCATCTTCTTTCCAAACCATGGAAGCCTTCTCCACATCAGCAATAAGGCTATTTTGCTTTCTTATCATTTGTGTGTTCACTGGAGTAACATTTTTAATTTCCTTCAAGAGCTTTTCCTTTGCATTCACACCTTGTCTGTTTGGTACAAGAGGTCTGGCTTTCAGCCCATGTTGGCTTTTGACATGCCTTCCTCACTAAGTTTAATGACTTCTCACTTTTGATTTGAAGGGAGAGATGTGTGTCTCTTCCTTTCACTTGAACACTTAGAGGCCATTGTCAGGTTATTAATTGGCCTGATTTCAATATTGTTGTGTCTCTGGGAGTAGGGAGGTCCAAGGAGAGTGAGAAAAATGAGGGAATGGTTGGTCAATAGAGCAGTCAGAATACACACCTAACATTTATCAGTTAAGTTTGCTATCTTATATGGATGCAGTTCGAGGTGCCTTAAAACAGTTACTATAGTAACATCGAAGATCACTGATCACAGATCACCATAACCAATATAATAATGAAGAAAATGTTTGAAATGTTGGAAGAGTTACCAAAATGTGACTCAGAGACACGAGGTGAGTACATTGCAGAAAAATTGTGCCAATAATGCAGGGTTGCTACAAACCTTCAATTCGTAAAAACTGCAGTATCTGTGAAGTACAATAAAGTGACATGCATTAACATGAGATATGCCTTCTATAATCTTACATCACTTTAATTTGTTATATAAAAACTTTTAAAACATCTATTGTGATCTTAATTTCAGACTTTTTAGTTTTAAAACATGCCAGTGATTACTTTTATAGATCTCAGCTTCTTATTTTTAAACACATTTCTTCCATCTTTTTTTCTATTACTTTGAATATACTATGAATAGTTATTTTAAAGTTATTGTTTAAAAAATCTAATATCTGGATGATATTTGAGTCTTCTTTTTTGGTTTTGATCATTTTGTCCCTCTTGTCTTTCCTGTTAATTATTATTATTATTATTATTATTTATTATTATTATTATTGAGATGGAGTTTCACTCTTTGTTGCCCAGGCTAGAGTGCAGTGGTGCAAGCTCGGCTCACTGCAACCTCCACCTCCTGGGTTCAAGTGATTCTCCTGTTTCAGCCTCTTGAGTAGCTGGGATTACAGGCACCTGCCACCACGCCCAGCTAATTTTTGTATTTTTAGTAGAGACAGGGTTTCACTATGTTGGCCAGGCTGGTCTTGAACTCCTGACCTTGGGTGATCCACCTGCCTCGGCCTCCCAAAGTGCTGGGATTATAGGTGTGAGCCACTGCAACCGGCCATCCTGTTAATTTTTTAAATTAAACTTTTAATTTTGAGATAATTATAGACTTACATGCAATTGTAAGAAATAATACAGAGTGATCTCATGTACTGTTTATGCATTTGTCCCCAGCGGTAACACCTTGAAAACCTATAGCACAATATCACAACCCTGATAAGAATTTTGATACAGGTGAACTACAGAACATTTCCATCACCACAATTGCCCTCATGTTGCCTTTTTATAGCTACATCTGCTTCCATCTCATCCTCACCCTCTTCTTAACCTCTGGGAAGCACTAATCTCTTCTCCATTTCTACACTTTTGTCATTTTAAGAGTTTTATGTAAATGCATCATACACTGTGCAACCCTTTGGAATTGGCTTATTTTCACTCAGCATAATTCTTTGGAGATTAATCCTGGTTGTGGCATGTATCAATGTTCTTTCCTTTTAATTGCTGAGTAGCATTGCTTTGTATGTATGTACCACAGTTAGTTTAAGCATTTACCTATTGAAGGACACCCAGATTGTTTCTAATTTTTGGCGATTACTAATTAGGCTGCTATAAACATTCATGTACAGGTTTCTGAGTGGACATAAGTTTTTTTCTTTTTTAGAAGGAGCCTTGCTCTTTTGCCCAGGCTGGAGTGCAGTGGCGTGACTCTGGCTCACTGCAACCTCCGCCTCCAGGGTTTAAGTGATTCTCCTGCCTCAGCCTCCCCAGTAACTGGGATTACAGGCATGTGCCACCATGCCCAGCTAATTTTTTGTATTTTTAGTAGAGACAAGGCTTTGCCATGTTGGCCAGGCTGGTCTTGAACTCCTGACCTCAAGTGATCCACCTGCCTTGGCCTCCCAAAGTGCTGGGATTATAGGCATGAGCCACTATGCCTGGTCATGAGTGGACATAAATTTTTATTTCTCTGGAATAAATGTCCCCAAAACCAAGACTGGTCATAAAGTAGTTGTATGTTTAGTTCTTTAAAGAAACTGCCAAGCTAGGGAAGGCTGGACATGGTAGCTCATGCCTGTAATTCCAGCACTTTGGGAGGCCCAGGTGGTCGGATCACTGGAGCCCAGAAGTTTGAGACTAGCCTGTGCAACATAGTGAAACCCTGTCCCTACAAATACTACTACTACTACTACTACTACTACTACTACTACTACTACTACTACTACTACTACTACTACTACTACTACTAATTAATTAGCCAGGAGTACTGACTGGCACTCACCCTGTGGTCCCAGCTACTTGGGAGGCTGAAGTGGGAGGATCTCCCGAGCCATTGAGGTCGAGGCTGTAGTGAGCTGCGATCCTGCCACTGCACTGCAGCCAGCACTCCTGCCACTCCATTCCACTCCAGTGACAGAGTGAGACCCTGTCAAAAAACCCAGAAACAAACAACAACAACAAAACCAACAACGCCCCCCGCCACACACACACACACACACACACACACACACAAATCTGCCAAGCTGTTTTTCAGAGTGGCTGTATCGTTTTACATTTCCACCAGCAATGTATGAGTGACCCAATTTCTCCATATTCTCACAACATTTAGTGTTGTCACTATTTTTTATTTTAGCCATTCAGATAACTGCATAGTGATATCACATTGTGGTTTTAATTTGCATTTGCCTAATGCCTAATGTTGAACATCTTTTCATTTGCGTATTTTCCATCTGTATAGCCTCTTTGGTGAACATCTCTTCATGTCTTTTACCTATTATCTAAATGAATAATGAGTTGTTTGCTTCTTTTTTTTTTCCCTATTGAGTTTTGAATGTTCTTTATATGCTTTCAATACTAGCCATTTGTGGAATGTGTGGTTTTGCAAATATTTCTACCCAGTGTATAGCTTGTGTTTTTATCCTTTTAATAGGACCTTTTTTAGAGGAAAAATATTTTTGGGGGAGTCCAGTTTATATATTTTTCCTTTTCTGGATTGTGCTTTTGGTGTCAAGCCTTAGAACTCTTCGCCTAGATTTTTTCTTATGCTTTTTTTCCTAAAAGTTTTATAGTTTTACATTTTACATTTCAGCCATGATCCATTGTGAGACTTTTTTTGTGTGTGTAAGATGTGAGATTTAGATTGAGACTCATTTCTGTTGCCCATGGATGTGAAATTTCTCCAGCATCATTTGTTCAGAAAGACTGTCTTTCCTTCATTGAGTTGATATTGTACCTTTGTCATTACTTGAGCATATTTGTTTGGGTGTATTTTTTGGGTTCTCTATCCTGTTTTATGACCTATGTATCTGTGCCTGTCAATACCACACAATCTTGATTACTGTAGCTATAGAATAAGTGTTAAAAGCATTTTCTCTTTTACTCAAGAAGCTAAAAAATGTGTTAAAATCAGGTAGGATGATTGTTCTCACTTTATTCTTCTTTTCAGTAATGTCTTTCAGTTCTTTTTATTTTCTATACAAATTTTAGAATAAACTACCTATATATACAAAAAGTCCTGCTGGGATTTTAATAGAAGTTACACTAAACCTTCTGGATAGAACTGATGTATTTACTATGTTGAGTCTTTCAATCTACAAATATGGTGTGTCTCTTCATTTATTGAAGTCTTCTTTAACTTTTCTTCATCAATAGTTTGCAGTTTTCTCTGTACAAGTCCTATATATGTTTTATTAAATTGAAAACTAAGTATTTCATTTTTGGAAACAATTCTAAATGATATTTTATTTTCAATTTTTAATCTACTTATTCATTGCTAGTATATAGAATATAATTATTTTTGTGTATTTATCTTGTATTTTGAAATCATGCTGAACTTACTTATTTCTTTTTTTTTTAACTTTTATTTTAGGTTTGGGGGTCCATGTAAGGTTTGTTACATAGGTAAACACATATCACAGGAAACTGTTGTACACATTATTTCATCTCCCAGGCATTAAGCCCAGTACCTAATAGTTATCCCTTCTGCTCCTCCCTCTGCTCCCACCCTTCCCACGAAGTAGAACCCAATGTCTGTTGTTTCCTTCTTTGTGTTTATAAGTTCTCATCGTTTAGCTCCCACTTTCTACAAGTATGTATATGTGTGTGTTTTTTAATAGGTTCCTTGGGATTTAAAAATGTAAGCAATTATGCCATCTATAAATAGAAACAGTTTTATTTCTTCCTTTCCAATCTTATGGCTTTTTCTTTTCTTGCATTATTGCACTGGCTAGAACTTCCAGCACTACGTTGAAGAAGAAAGGTGAGAGTGAACATCTTTGCCTTGTTCCCAATCTTACTAGGAAAGCAATCACCACTAAGTAAAATGTTATCTGTACTTTTTAAAGACGCTCTTCATTAGGTTGAAGAAGTTCTCTGCTGCTCATAGTTTTATTTTTTTTTTCTGAGAGTACTTTTTATCTTTAATGGGTTTGAGTTTTGTCAAATGCTTTTTGTACATCAATTGATATGCTCATGTGATTTTTAAATTTAGTTTGTTAATATGGTGGAGTACACTGATGGATTTTCAAATATTAAACCAATCTTGTTACCTGAAAAGGACTTCACTTGGTTATGGGGCATAATTCTTTTCATATATTGCTTAATTCTGCTTAATAATATTTTGTTAATAATTTTAAATCTGTATTTGTGAGAGATACTGATGTGTAGGTTTCTTTTTTGTACTGTAAACTATTCTTCTATTTTCTTGAATAGACTGTGTAGAATTGGTGTTAATTTTTCTTTTCTTTTTTTTTTTTTGAGCTGGAGTTTCACTCTTGTCACCCAGGCTGGAGTGCAGTGGCACAATCTCGGCTCACTCCCACCTCTGCCTCTCTGGTTCAAGCGATTCTCCTGCCTCAGCCTCCTGAGTAGCTGGGACTATAGTTGTGCACCACCATGCCCAGCTAATTTTTGTATTTTTAGTAGAGACGGGGTTTCACCATCTTGGCCAGGATGGTCTTGATCTCTTGACCTTGTGATCTGCTTGCCTTGGCCTCCCACAGTGTTAATTTTTCTTTAAGCATTCAGTAGACTTCCCCAGTGAAACCATCTGGGCTTGAAGATGTTTTTAAGAGAAGTTTTTAAATGATGAGTTCACATTTCTTAATAGTTATAATATCTTTCAAATTATTTATTTAATATTGAGTGAGTTGTGGTAGTTTGCCTTTTCTAAAAATTGGTCCATTTCACCTGAGTTGTCAAATTTATATGTGCAGTATTGTTTTGTGTAGTCCCTTGTTACCCATTGATGTTTGCAGAATATGCAGTGATATCTTCTCTTTCATTCCTGGAATTAGTAATTTATAACTTCTCTTCCTTTTTCTTTGTCAATCTTGCTAGAGATTTGTCAATTTTAATCTTTTCAAAACTCAGCTCTTTATTCCATTGATTCTATTTTTTTCTGTTTTCAATCTTATTCATTTCTGCTCTTTAATATTTTAATTCTTCTCCTTGCTTTGGGCTTGTTTAACTCTTATTTTTCTAGGTTTTTGAGATAGTAGCTTAGATTATTGGTTGGAAAGTTTTTTTTTTCTCTTATAATGTAGTAATTTAATGCTTTGCATTTCCCTCATAGCACTGCTTTAGCTAACAGATATTGATATATTGTATTTTCATTTTCCTTCCTTCCTTCCTTCTTTCCTTCTTTCATTTTCCTTTCCTTTTTCCTTTCCTTTTCCTTTCCTTTCTCCTTTCCTTTTTCCTTTCTCCTTCCCGTCCTCCTTCTCTTCCTCCTTCCCTTCCCCCTTCCCTTCCCCCTTCCCTTCCCTTCCCGCTTCCCCCTTCCCTTCCCTTCCCTTCCCCCTTACCCCTTCCCTTCCCTTCCCCCTTCCCCCTTCCCTTCCCTTCCCTTCCCTTCTTTCTTTTCAACGGAGTCTCGGTCTGTCGCCCAGGCTGGAGTGCAGTGGTGTGATCTCGGCTCACTGCAAGCTCCGCCTCCCAAGTTCATGCCATTTTCCTGCCTCGGCCTCTGGAGTAGCTGGGACTACAGGCGCCTGCCACCATGCCCAGCTAGTTTTTTGTATTTTTTATTTTTATTTATTTATTTATTTTAGTAGGGACGGGGTTTCACCATGTTAGCCGTGATGGTATCGATCTCCTGACCTCATGATCTGCCCGCCTCGGCTTTTTTTTTTTTTTTGATGGAGTCTGGCTCTGTTGCCCAGGCTGGAGTGCAGTGGCGCAATCTCGGTTGACTGCAACCTCTGCCTCCCAGGTTCAAGCAATTCTCCTGCCTCGGCCTCCTGAGTAGCTGGGACTACAGGTGCCCGCCACCATGCCCGGCTATTTTTTGTATTTTGAGTAGAGACGGGGTTTCACCATCTTGGCCAGGATGGTCTCGATCTCTTGATCTCACGATCTCCTCGCCTCGGCCTCTTAAAGTGTTGGGATTACAGGCGTGAGCCATGGCGCCCGACCTTGTATTTTCATTTTCATTTAGTTCAATGTATTCTTGATTTCCCATGACACTTCCCCTTTCACTCATGGGTTATTTAGAAATGTGCTCTTTCATTTTCTAGGGTATGGAGATTTTCCTGTTGTCCTTCTGTTTATATCCAGTTTAATTCCATTTTGGTCAGAGAACACACTGTGTATATTTCAATTCTTTTAAATTTGTTGAGTTTTTGGCCCTGGATACAGTCTAATTTGGTGCATGTCCAATGGCATTTGAAAATAATGTATACGCTGTTATTGTTGGTTGGAGTATTTTATAAATGTCAATTCGATTATTTTGGTTGATGATGATGTATTCTTCTATCCTTGCTGATTTTCTGTTTTGTTCTATCAATTGTTGAGAGGGTGGTGTTGAAGTCTCCAACTACAGTTGTACGTTTGCCTTATGCCTTCTTTTACTTCTATTGGTTTTGCTTTACATATTTTCAGCTGTTGTTTGGTGTATACACATTTGGGATTGTGTCTTAATGGCTGATTTGCCCTTTAAGCATTATATAAAAATCTTCTCTGTCTCTGGAAATTTTCTTTGCTTTAAAATCTACTTTATCTGCTTTAAAATCTACATTATAAAATGGTTTATATTTAATATAACCATTCCAGTTTTCTGTTGATTAATGTTTGTGTAGTACATCTTTTTCCATTATCTAACTTTCAACTTGCCTATATCAAATTTTAAGTAACTTTCTGTAGATAGCATATAGTGAAATGATGTTTTACATCCACTTTGCAATCTGTGTCTTTTAATTGATGTCCTTAGACATTAACCTTTTTTTAAGTAAAAAAAGTTTACAGTGGCATAGCAGGAAATGGTTTTTAAGGTATTTTTGTAGAACTTTGATTTAAAAAAAAATGTAACTAGAGTGACCAACTCATCCTGGTTTGCCCAAGTATTTCCCAGTTTTAACACTGAAAGTCCTGTGTTCCAGGAAGCCCCACAGTCCTAGGCAACCAGGACAATTACAGATCATTTTCTTTTAACGTAGTTATTGATATATTAGAGCTTAGGTCTGCAATTTTACTTTATATTTTTGTTTGTTCTCTCTGGCTTTTCTTTCTCTGTTTCTTCTTACTGACTTGAAGTGAGTTACCTGTACTTTTTTTGTTTTTGGAATTTCATTAGGTTTTATCTATAGTGCTTAGGAGTAAATATCTTTGCATAACTTCCTTTAGTGATTGCTATAGGTATTATATTACATATACATAACTTATCACAGTCTACTGGTGTCATCATCTCACAAGTCTGAGTGAATCATAGAAACTGTACTTTCCTTTAAGTCCCTTACTCTCTGCTGTTTATAATTGTCTTCAAGATTTTCTTTACAGGGCACATTAAGAGTCATATGAAGCAACATTATAATTTTTTTGTTTCTACCATCAAACATAATTTATAAAAGGTATTAAGAAGGAAAGCCTATTGCATTTACCCGTATTTTTGCTTACTATGCTCCTTTTTCTTTATGCTACTTCAAGCTTATTATTATTTTTTTCTTCAATATCTCCTCTTTGTTTAGAGAACTTCCATTAGCCATTCTTTTAGGGCAGGTCTCCTGATGACAAATTCTCTGCTTTTCTTCATCTGAGAATATTTTGATTTCCTCTTTACTCCTGAAAGACATTCTCAGTGGATATAGGTTCTGGGTTAATTTCTCATCAGAAATCATGGAATCTAGAAGAAAGCAGCACCAAAAAATAGGGGAAAATGTCTTGAGAAAGAAACAGTATTCAAAAGATAACCCTATGAATTATGCACCTATAGGTAAAGCGGTAAACGTACAGGCTAAGTATGTGAATTATGTTTTAAGACAGCTTCGGATCTCTCTGTGTACCTTAGACTTACAGTAGTGAAAAATTTAGATATGCAGGTTTGAGGGGAGAGATAAAAGGGAGAGGGAAGTGGGAGAGGTAGCAGGAGCTCATTCGAAAGCATGTGGCTTGTTTAAACACAAATGAAGTTTCTCAAAAAATGTTTTCTACATTAACATTTTCTACATTACCTTAACCTTAATCAACTTCTGGTTTTTCGTATTTCATCTTGGAAGGCTGCCTCATTTCCTCCCAACAAAATTTTCTAAAGAGATCCAAGAATAGTACCAGTTTTCAACACAGAAGTATAAAACTACTTTCTGCTTGGGTGAAAGATTTTTAAGACTTGAAAACTTGATTTGCTGACTTGTTGGTTTGGAAATGGTGGCCAAACTACAAATTACCTTGCTCTGGTGATGTTCTAGAAGTAATTCTAGATTATAAGATTTACTTTGGGAGCACAGATATTATTCCTAGGGAATAATATACTAGGAACATACTAGGGAGAGGATTTTGCCATATTTCCAAGTATAGATATACCTCTAAACTTAAGTGAGTAACTTGGAAACATGTAAAAATATCTAGGTAACCTGAGATTAAATACAGGATAGAAAAATTGCCTTTGCTTGCTAAGGAAATTAGGTAAGGCCATCTTAAATCTTTGTTAAAAAGATGTTCTTGGGCCGGGTGCCGTGGCTCACGCCTGTAATTCCAGCACTTTGGGAGGCTGAGGCGGACAGACCATGAGGTCAGGAGATCGAGACCATCCTGGCCAACATAGTGAAACACCATCTCTACTAAAAATACACAAATTAGCTAGGCATGGTGTGTGCCTGTAATCCCTACTACTCAGGAGGCTGAGACACGAGAATCGCTTGAACCCAGGAGGCAGAGGTTCCAGTGAGCCGATATCACACCGCTGCACTCCAGCCTGGTAACAGAGTGAGACTCTGTCTCGGAAAAAAAAAAAAAAAAGATGTTTTTGCGGGTGAAGCCAGAGAAAAAGCCTATTCACAAAAAGGCCATGGTCACACAATAGTATTTTGCTTCCCTTGTCCAATGAATATTTGAAATTATGTTGAATTTTCTCTTATCCAGTATGAACAACTGTAATAAAATATACAAAGAGGAGCATTGAGCTCAACCATCATCAAGTCTGATAATCTTTTACCTAATAGCAAGTAAACTATTGTTTGTACTTGATATTTTGTCAGTTTGAATTATAAAAGGAATCTCAAAGTTCCTTTAATTGAAGAAATATATACAAATCGACTCCCTCCAATTCCTCTCACTCTAGGAAACAAAATCTAGAAGCACATTGTGCTGTAAAAATCCAGAATTTCCAAAATTTCTGTTACAAGTGGTTTGTAAGTGTCCAAGACGAAAGGGATATGTTTTTAGTGTGGCCTCAATGGAGACTTTCCTGAAGGAAATAGGCTGTTGGTTTAATTTTATTATATTCAATTTTAAATGGTGTTTTCAAATCTAATATTAAAAAATCAAAAGTGTTACTTTAAATTTGGTGGCCTCATATGGTGGTGCTATTGGGTAGAGAACAGATCTAACAGAGAAACATATTAATTAATTACTCTTGTAATGATTGTAAGATTAATAATGTTGAGTTTGTGCATTCGAGTTAAAAAAGTTAGCTTATTAATAAAAAAATGTTATGGAAACTTGTTTGGCAACAATATGGTTTGAGTTGGAAGATTATTTTCTTATGTTAGAAACTGATAAACTAGTTTTGTCTAATAGAACTTGTCGTGATAATGAAAATATACCATATTACAGTGGCTATCGAACAATTCAAAGGAGAATAGTAAGACCAGGGAACTGAATTTCTTTTTAACTTTTAGTTAATATAAATTTAAATTTAAATAGCTTCGTATGGCTGTCGGATTAGACAACACAGCTATAGACTGTGAAAATAAGGACAGTAAAGAAAGGTTGTGATAATTAAATGTTTAGAGTCCTGATTATTTACAAATTGTCATTATAAGTGCCAGAGTGCATTAATGAGAGCAGAGCACACATAACGCTGACAAATCATGACCACCTTTTTTTCTTTTAAAAATGTCTTAGCATCAAATCTGTAAGATCACAGTGATCAAATCTCAGACCATCAAACAAGAAGCACATGCTATACAAACGTTTTTAACCCTAAACAATCACAGAAATTGTTTCATTGACTCTCCCAATGTCCCCATTCCATTTCTGATTTACGCTGTTTGGATCATGTTAATACCAGGATCTTTATCTTGTCCTGAACTCCCAGTATCTCACAAAAAGTCTACCACAGAGTGGGTGTAATTAGTATATACCGAATAGTTGCAAGTATGCTAATTGTTAGTGCATTTGCCTAGTCTATGGTTCTTGAATGCAGGCAGCTTAATATCTGTCTCCAGCATCATGCACAGTGAATGGTATAGGGCAAGCAGCAGTAAATGCTTGTGAATGGACTGCTGGACTTTGCATCTGTTTGTTCTTCTAATCCTTATCAAGAAAAGTTAAATGGAAATATATGCTTTCCCTTTTGTACAAGCCAGAAAAGTTCAGCGTGAATCCTTCCCCTCTGTTGACTTCCTGCTTATAACTCTGCATGTTAAATGCCGAGTTTATTGCCGAGAGCTATGAGTCTTCTACACTTGGAAGAGAAGTGAATTTTCTGGAATGAATACACAAAGATCTAAGGAAATGCATATATTGAAAAATGTTTTGGCCTGGTGCGGTGACTCACACCTGTAATCCCAGCACTTTGGGAGGCCGAGGCAGGTCGATCATGAGGTCAGGAGTTCGAGACCAGCCTGGTCAATATGGTGAAACCCTGTCTCTACTAAAAATACAAAAATTAGCCGGGCATGGTGGCACGTGCCTATAGTCCCAGCTATTTGGCAGGCTGAGGCAGAAGAATTACTTGAACCCGGTAGGCGGAGGTTGTAGAGAGCCAAGATCGCGCACTGCACTCCAGCCTGGGTGACAGAGAGAGACTCCATCTCAAACAAACAAACAAACAAAAAATGTTTTGTGGCTGGGTGCAGTGGCTCATACCTGGCCTGCAATCGCAGCACTTTGGGAGGCCAAGGTGGGCGGATCATTTGAGGTCAGGAGTTCAGGACCAGCCTGGCCAACATGGCAAAACCCTGTCTCTACTAAAAATACTAAAACTAGTCAGGTGTGGTGGCACACACCTGTAATCCCAGCTACTCGGGAGGCTGAGGCAGGAGAATCGCTTGAACCCAGGAGGTGGAGGTTGCAGTGAGCTGAGATTGCACCATTGTACTCCAGCCTGGGAGACAGAGTGAGTGAGACTTCATCTTTGTGACTTGCAAGTCATCTCCACTTAGAAGCAAAAGCAGTCTCTTCTTTCTTATGTTGACCATGTCTGCAGCAACAAAGATGCCAACATCTGCTTAACCATCTTTTTCTTAGTACTTGGTATACCCCCTCATTGGAAAGGGTTTTTTTTTTTTTAAAAGAAAATTATTTTTTGAGGTGGTGGGACAGAGCAGCAGATCTCTTAGAAGGAAGTCAAAGAAGTTGCTGGATTCAGCCTTGGGCAAATGAGCAGCAAAGATGGCCCAGGTCATTGAGATGTGCAAATGGAGTTTTGTATCAGGGCTGTAGTTATCTGTGGTACTAATGATGTGCGCCCACAAAATCCCCTTAGGCCTTCTTGAGACCCTTGGGGGAGCATTTTCTGTTGCAATCTCTGAAATAACGTGACAACCTCCTGTAAAAGCAAAGGAGGACAGTGACTGTCAAAATGCTGCTCAAATTTCCTTGGAGGTTGCACTCATTTTTATTAAACTGAACTTTGGTCAGTTTTTTTCATCATAAGAAATTAATTGAAGAATTTGGAGGACGTGGTTTCTTCTGTGTGCAATCCAGAGTGGTTTAAAGAGAGTGTCAGTGGTTGGTTATTGACTAAGAATCTAAGGTGTTCTCGTCCTGTGTTTTATGTGTTTTGGTGGACACAGGAAGCACAGGCACATCTCACATACCACTTTAATATATGTGATAGAAGCGGGAGGCAGAGAAATTCTAGGCAAACAAGGTGGGTCACCGATAAAACCCCACCTTCAAGCTGAAAAGCCTTAAAGCCACGGCCCAAAGTGAGAACTTCTATCCCTGTTTGCCCACTCTCTCCTGATTGGTTCTTTCTGAATAATGTCTTTTTACCAATTCAGTGTCACCTCTTCCGAAACTACCTACAGCCCACCCTGCCCCCCATCCTTGCCTGTAAAGAGCCCAGACTCAGTTGGTAGAGGAGAGAAGTGGTTTGACTGGAGAGAGGTGATTTGACTTTAGAGGGCCAGCTAGATTTCAGGAGAGATGGCTTAACTTTGGAGAAAAGCCCCAGAGATGGCTGGACTTCAGGTGATCTGCCCATCCTGTCCTCTCTCCAGCTCCCCTCTCCACTGAGAGTCACTTCTATTGCTAAATAAAATACTCTGCCTCCACCATCCTTGAAGTGTATGTGTGACCTAATTTCTTCTTGGATGCTGGACAAGAACTTAGGACCCACTGCATGCAGGTACCCAAAAAAGGCTGCCACACTGGCCCTTTGCCCTTGCTGGTGGAGGGCAGCCACCCCATGTGATGAGGCAAGGGGCCCACTGAGCTGATAACATACTATTGTCCACAGGATGGTGGAGCTAAGAGAGTATTGCAACATGCCCTCTGGGGCATCAGGGGTTGCAGACCTCCTGACCTGGGTGCCACTGCAGGGCCTGCACAGATCCTCCTGGTACCCAGAGCAGCCAGTCAGATCCTGCACTTGCTTACTTACCTCAAGAAGTTGAGTGTGGTGCGTTGAATAAATGGGGCACCCCTGTTGCAAGCCTGACAAAGGAGTTGAGAAAAACTCCTGCATCATCTACACCTACTAGGTACCCACAAACATTAAGAAAACATCCCTCCAGGCTGGGCGCGGTGGCTCACACCTGTAATCCCAGCACTTTGGGAGGCCTAGGTGGGCAGATCACAAGGTCAAGAGATCGAGACCATCCTGGTCAAAATGGTGAAACCCCATCTCTACCAAAAATACAAAAATTATCCAGCTGTGGTGGCACGCATCTGTAGTCCCAGCTACTGGGGAGGCTGAGGCAGGAGAATCGTTTGAACCCGGGAGGTGGAGGTTACAGTGAGCCAAGATCCTACCACTGCACTCCAGCCTGGGCAACAGAACGAGACTCCGTCTCAAAAAACAAACAAACAAACAACAAAACAACAACAACAACAACAACAATAAAAATCCGTCCAAACCACAGGCAGTTCTTGGATCAGTTGCTCAGGGAGGAGCTAGCCGCTGTACCGTGAAGGCACTCAAGCAGTCCGACAGAGTCATCCATGAGATGAGGAACCACCACCAGCACCACAGCTTGCCATCCACATTAGTGAGTGAGCTACCTTGGACTTGATTCTTTAGCTCCATTTAAAACTTCTTATTACTGTAGTCCAGGCAAACGTGTCAACTGCAAACCCATGAGAGACCCAGGATCAGAAGCACCTGTTCAAATTGTCCTTAACTCCTTACCCAATGAGGCTGTAGGCTTTCTACTTGAAGTCACTGGTACTTCAAAACTTGTTCTCTTGCTGTAAAAATTAGGAAACTAGAAAAACAAGTGAAACTGCTACTGAAGTGAAGGACTGCAATCCCGTAGTCCAGAGAAAAGGAAAATAAATGATGTGAGCTCTAGAACTGCTATGGCTCTAATCACCTGGAGATCCTTTGTGGACAGTGACACAGGAAAGGACAACTCAAGCAGATATAACATGCTCACTGAGTTGGGAAGACAGAGACTAGAGTTAGGGGAGGATGACGTGGGTAGAATTGGTGTACTGGAAAAGTGGGAATCATGCAGAAAATAGCTCCAGAAATTAGAACAGGCATCCTTTTGAGTCTGTTGCTAAATACTGAACTTCGCATATATAGGATGAAACTCCATGAGTGGCATAAAGAACAACTGGGAGAGGCAAGCTCAGCGACTTCCAATACTTATACAGGTGGAGAGACAAGTTCCATGCATTGCTCCCTAGGACAACTGAGAGGCCTCAGCAGTAAGGTGAAACTAGTCCTAGAGTAAAGGCTGTTCTAATCCAGCCCTAGTAAAGCTTAAAAGTAAACTGATATGTTCTGGTTGCAGTGGTGTGCACTTGTCCCAGCTAACTGGGAAGCTGGTGGGGGAGGATCCTTTGAGGCCAGCCTGGGCAACATAATGAGACTCTGTCTCTTAAATCTTTTAAAAATAAAATAAAACCAATGGCAACAAAAATAACTGTTGGTGGCATGTGCCTGTAGTCCCAGCTACTTGGGAGACTGAGGTGAGAGGATTATTTGAGCCCAGGAGTTCAGAGGCGGAAGTCAGCTATGATTGCATCACTGAACTCCAGCCTGACATAGTGAGACCCTGTCTCAAAAAAAAAGGAAAGTTACTTAACTGTCTGCCGACACTCTTTTAAGAAAGACAAAATAAAAAACATGCAAAAAAGGAAATATATATTTTATTATATACAACATAATGTACTATATATTATATACAACATGTTATTTATAACATAGTTATATATCACAAATAAAATATAGTTATATATTTTACATACGTACATATTGTAGATCTGTATATACAAAAATGTGTATACATACATTATATAAATATAAAATTACTATTAACCAAGAGAATATCAGGGAATATAAACCTACTTAGAAATGTCAAAGGTAAGGGAATTAGCTCAAGGACTTTAGAAAAGTCATTTAAAATCATTATGTTTAAAATCTTTAAATGTGATAAGGACAGAAATGGAAGATATGAAAATGAACCATGAAAAAATAAGCATAAAAGTACAATATATAAAATGAAAATTCTATTGAGTCAGACTTAGAGCAGCCATTGAAAAATGAAAGATCAGTCAACTTGACAATGTACTAAAAGAAATTACATAAAATGAAGCACAGAAAGAAGTAAACACATTAAAAGAACAAAATCTCAGTGATTTGTGAGACAACATCAAATGATTGAACATACATTTAATTGGTGTCCTCAGAAACAGAGGCTTAGAAATAATTTCCGAATAAATAAGGGCTGAAAAATTTCCAAAATTAATGAACACTATAAAACCAGAGATCTAAAAGTTTTAATGAACCCAAGCAGGATAATTGTGAAAAAGAAAACAGACAGAGTCACATTATAAACAAACAAGATATGGAATCAATATAAGTGTCCATTGCAGATTAATTAATAAAGAAAAATGGTACATATACCATTTATATACATATATATCATGACATATATATATCACAAAATATTATTCATCCATAAAAAGAAAGCAATCCTGTCATTTGCAGCAACATGGATGGAGCTTAAGGTCATTAAGTTAAAGGATATAAAGTAGGCATAGAAAGACAAATAGCACATGTTCTCACTTATATGTGGAAGCAAAAATATTGATCACACGGAGGTAGAGAGTAGAATGATAGTTAACAGAGCTTGGGAAGGGTACCAAAAGGGAAGAGGAAGGGAGGTTGGATTAACATGTACAAACATACAGTTAAATAGAAGGAATACATTTTAGTGTTTGATAGCACAGTAGGGTGACTATAATTAACAGTAATTTATTAAATATTTCAAAATAGCTGCAAGAGAAGATTTGAAACATTTTCAATACAAAAAAATGATAAACATTTGAGGTGATGGGTATCCTAATGACCCTCATTTGATCATTACACTTGGACATATGTGTAAAAATATCACATGTTCTCCAAAAATATGTACAATTATGTATCTAAAAAAAAAAGAAAAAAGTGAAATACACAATATGTATATAATATTATAGAATTAGAACCATTTTAAAGACATAGAAATAAGGTAGGAAATAAACATAATCAGTTTCATCAAAAAGGAATTTAAAAAACAGATTTCTGAAAACCAGTGATAAGAAAAAAATTGTCTTAAAAAGCAATCAGAGATAAAAGACCCTTTACATATTGGGCAATAAAGATAAGAATAGTTTCAGATGTCTCGTCAATAACTATGTGAGCCTGAGGACAATGGAATTACATCTTCTAACTGCTCAAAGAAGAGGAAGAAAAACAGTCTTGTAAACTTAGAATCTGAAATCCAACCGCAAATATCATTCAAAAGTAAAGGCAAAATAAAGACTTTCAGACACACAAAATGAACTTTTTCAGACAAATAAAAACTGCAGCAGACCTGTACTACAAGAAAGGTGAAAGGATGTTCTTCTAATGTAATATAAATGATAGCAGATGGAAAATTGGCTCCCACATGGAAGAAAGAAAGGTGCTGAGAAAGGAGCAAAATTAATGCACAAAATGATAGTGATGGTTACTGCCAGTGATGGAAGCAGAAAGGAACGTAATCGGTTTTACGTGTACCAGTGCAGTGTTGTAACATAAACTTGCTTAATTGAATAAAGCACAAATTAAGCACTCACGGAAGCAAAATAAAATACACCACCACCACCACCAAGAGTAAATGTACACCAAATTCAGACAGCACAAGCGGTGTGGCAGAGGTGACCGGGAAGACCCAGTCTGGGAGGAGACGCTTTGCCAGTTTTGTCTGCCTCTGTGCTTAAGGCCTACTGAGAATATTTGCTGAAAAAAATGGCAGAGCCTAGGAGGCTTCAGAAACAAATTGGATATCTGAGTTCTTACAAGATGATACTCCCCCCAACATGACATTTTCTGAGGATAATTCAGTTGTTGCTATGCTGTCTGTACGGGCTATGCGGTGAGAGGTACTTATATGCACTTTGATATTTTCCTTATTCATTTGGTTCTGTATCCCTTTTAAAAACATCTTGCCCGTGCAAACGGAGTCTGCCCAGCTCCTCCTGAGCTTGGCGTGCAGGCTGTGTTCTGCTGCTGTCTGTGAGATTTCCCCTGCCTTGGTTGGACAGGGTAAGTCCACGTTGTCCAAGAGCGCTTCCCGGTTGCTTAGCAACATAGTGCTCACAGACTCTCCACTGACTGGGGGAAGGGAGATGTCAAGGACACAAAAGTGCAGGCCACAGAGACCCCGCTGTTATATCAGAGGTCCTTTCTCACTTGAACAGCACCACTTGTTAAGAGCAAATGTATATATATTTTAAAAGCCTAGGGCATCTGGTATTCCAAGGTGGTCTCCCATCCCAGAACTAAGCAGCCTTGACCCCTGCTTAGCTTCTGAAATCAGGCACGTTCAGGGTGGTGTCGCTGTAGACAACAGCAACTAATTTTTGAGGAAGAATTAATATGAATGAGGAATCCTGGCTTAAGTATTTCTCTAGAAAGAGAAAAATTATCTTTACAAGAAGCCAGTAACTGTAACTACTCAATTAAAATATTTGATTATATTTCTATAGGTGATATTTTCCTTGGTGATTTCTATAGACCACAATACGTATTTAATAAATATCCTCTACTATGGAACCGTAAGGAAGAATGAAATTATGTCCTTTGCAGCAGCATAGATAGAGCTGGAGGCCATTATCCTAAGTGAACTAACTCAGTAGCAGAAAATCAAATATCACATGCTTTCACTTATAAGTGGGGGCTAAATAATGGGTTCACGTGGACATCAAGATGGACATAGTAGACACTGGGGATTCCACAAGGAGGAAGCTGGGAGGGTTTGAGGGTTGACAAATTACCTGTTGAGTACAATGTTCAACATTTGGGTGACGGATACTCTAAAAGTCAGTCCCTACTGTTACACAATATACTCATGTAACAAACATGCACACATATCCCCTGAATCTAAAAAATTAATCGTCTGGTCACTTCCCCGCAAGCTATGTGGGGAACATGAGTCAGGCAAGTCAGCTAGGCGTAGCTCTTTTTCTGAGGGTGGGATTCATAATAAGGTTGTTAGTAGAAAGTGAAGAGGAAGGAGTGGAAAAAAAGGCACTGAGGGAAGCTATAGTTTCCTGAATAAGTGAATCTAAGGTGCGTATATTGCATATATGCAGTCAAGTGTTAAACATTTAAAGCTCCCTAGACTGTGTAAACATGAAAGAAAGTCTCTTTATGGGGTGGCAATGATGTTGTGGTGTCTCATTTTGTGAGATAATAAGCCATTTGGGCTGACACTCTCGTGGTTTCAAGCACTCCTCCTTGCAGGAAACTCTCAGCTCTCCAGCTTGAAGATTTCTGATGATCAGAGAATGGCAGCTTCAGGGCTCTGGGTAGTAGCTGGTTGCCCAGCCACCAACTGAGGATGTCTAAAACCAACCTTGTTATCGCCTCTCAGTGCAGCAGCTCCTGCTTCCTGCCACGGATGTGACAGAAATCTTTATTTTTATTTTTATTTATTTATTTTTTTTATTATACTTTAAGTTCTAGGGTACATGTGCACAAAATGCAGGTTTGTTACATATGTATACATGTGCCATGTTGGTGCGCTGCACCCATTAGCTCGTCATTTACATTAAGTATATCTCCTAATGCCATCCCTCCCGTCTTCCCCCTCCCCACAATGGGACCCGGTGTGTGATTATCCCCTTCCTGTGTCCAAGTGATCTCATTGTTCAGTTCCCACCTATGAGTGAGAACATGTGGTATTTGGTTTTCTGTTCTGCAATAGTTTGCTGAGTGTGGCACATATACACCGTGGAATACTATGCAGCCATAAAAAAGGATGATTTCATGTCCTTTGTAGCGACATGGATGCAGCAGAAATCTTTTTTGATTTTTCTCAGGCTCACTACACACCCTGGCTTTTGTTTTACAAGGTGCCTTATGGAAGGAACCTTTCCCATTCCCACTCGACTCCCCAGCGACATCACACTTGGGCTGTTACACAGATGCACACGCGATGTGTGTGTGTGTGTGTGTGTGTGCATACTCAGCTAGGCTCTTGCTGATAGGCTCTTATCTTTTTTTTTTTTTTTAATTGAGATGGAGTTTTGCTCTTGTTGCCCAGGTTGGAATGGAATGGCATGACCTCAGCTCACTGCAACCTCTGCCTCCCAGGTTCAAGCGATTCCCCTGCCTTAACCTGAGTAGCTAGGATTACAGGTGCTTGCCACCACGCCTGGCTAATTTTTATAGTTTTAGTAGAGATGGGGTTGCATCGTGTTGGTCAGGCTGGTCTTGAACTACTCCTGACCTTGTGATCCACCCGCCTCGGCCTTCCAAAGTGCTGGGATTACAGGCATGAGCCACCGCAGATAGGCTGTTATCTTAAATGCCATTTACTTTCCTTACAAGGATTTACGGTAAGTAGCCAAGTGCTAGGCACAGCAGACATTCAATACCATTAATTAAACAAACTACCATGGAAATAGGAAGGCTGCTTCAAAGCAACTTAGAATATTTCAGAAAAATTCTAAATGAGAGAGATAATCTCTGTTAATACAGGTTCTGGAAATGGTGCTCTTTGACTAGTTCGTTCCACCCTGGATGTCCATATCTTACTTTAAAATGGATAACATCCACTTTGTATTTTTAAAAGGATGGATGACGTTTTTAACTCGAAATTTTATAACAATCTCAAAAATTTCTCTGGAGTTTCTGAACCCTTTTACAACAATAATAATGGTAATACTTATCATGTGAAGATAATTTACTCTGAATCTGTGTATCCTTGAAATTGACTTGGATTAAAAAAATAAATTTGTGCTGTAAGTCTTTGCTCCTCTTTCGTATGCTTCACGAAATGCTTGTTAGCTAAGGAGACATTTCGGATTACCAGGCCCTGCAGTTGTCTTTCTCCTTTAAAGACTCTTTTCTTGCTGTGCCTGTGTTGAGAGGCAGAAAGCATGGCTTGCTGATGGATTCAGATGCAGGGTCTACCCCACACTCTGCAGCTCTGCCACTCTCTCCTGGCAACTGTGGTAACTGAAGGATGTTGCTTTTGTATCACATGATAATCACAGCTATGTAGAAGAAATTCATGGGTAGAGAAATTTTCTGAGCCTTTATAGAGAGTTATTTAAAACGATCACAGCCTTGGATTAGTTGATTCACTGGGATTAGTTGATTCAGTCTGCACAATTTTTCATAATAACTTTCCGTGATGGGGTTCAACTTTGAGAGATGGGCTTAGAGTCCTGTCTGAGTTCTAGTCTGGGATATAGGGTTAAGTTATCGAGATATAGAAGAGTCAGAATCATTACTTTTTACTCTTTATTTTAGGTTTTGCAGGTACACCCCAGGTAAAGGGTTTTCTTTTTTTAATTTTATTTTTTGTGAGTATGTAGAACATGTATATATTTGTGTGGCACATAAGATGTCTTGATCCAAGCGTGTGATGTGTAATAATCACATAATCGAAAATGGGGTATCCATCCCCTCAAGCATTTGTAATTTGGATTATAAAGAATCCAATTATGCTCTTTTAGTTATTTTAAAATGTGCAACTAAATTATTATTGAGTGTAGTCCCTCTGTTGCACTATCAAATACTGGGTGTTACTCATTCTCTCTCTTTTTTTTTTTTTTTGTACTAATTAATCATCCCTACCACCCCTTATCCCCCAACTACCCTTCCCAGCCTCTGGTAACCATCTTTCTACTCTCTATGTTCATGAGTTCAGTTGTTTCGATTTTTAGATCCCACAAATAAGTGAGAACATGTGATGTTTGTCTTTCTGTGCCTGGTTCGTTTCACTTAGCATAATGAGTTCCAGTTCCATTCATATTGTTGCAAATGACAGAATCTTATTCTTTTTTATGGCTGAATAGTACTTTGTGTAAAGGGTTTTCTTGACAGCTTCTCTGCCCATCTCTTTTCCTTCAAAGAGGAAAATGAAGGACTTGAGTCCCAAAGTCTTGTTTCCTTAACTTTAAGGAAAATATAAAATACAAGGAAAGGAAATATTTTCTCAAAGGTAGAATACCCTGAAGAGCGAAGGAGTGCTGTTTTGACTTGATGTGTACTGGGAAACATTTTCTTCTACCCAATATTCCCCAAATTTCTCCTCGTCACTTAACCATTAACCCTTTATCAGCTGGTGACTATGGTAGAATGGTAACTGTAGGTCTATTTCATAATCTTCTAAGCTATGCAAAACATTGTAGAAATATAGGTGGTCATTTAAAAAAATGAAGATAAATCCTATGTCTTTCATTAACATACTTTAGTGCTCAAACTTTAGTTAATAAGTTTTCCTTAATGTTAACTCCAATGCTTCCTGCCAGAATGGAAAACAATTGTCAACGGTTATAGATTAGAGATGCACAGACTGGTATATAGGCCCATGACTATGGATTCTTTATACATTTTGAGGCTGAAAAATCCTCCTTTTTCAACCCTTTATTGCCACTTTCAGAAACTCCCATTAATCTTTCTTATAAATAACATATTGTGCTTTACACCATGTCTTTCTTCAAGTTATCCACCTAACCCACCAGTTGTTGGGCTTTGAATTAGAAGACTCTGAGTCATCTTAGCTTGAGTTCCAAAGCTCCCCAGGCTTCTCCATTATACTTGTCTAGAGCCATTTCCCCTCTATGTTATATTTGTACAGCTTTTTTCTTCTTAAAGGGATTACATCCACATCTGTTTCTATTAAATACCACTCTGCTTATCTTTTTTTCCCTCCAAATTGTCAAGGGCGCCTCTTTCTTCTTAATTCTGTGTCCTAGCCTCATCACTATGGAGATTTATCTAAGACCTGCCTGGAGGAAATATCTTATTAAAATGTAAATAGATTCTCAACATTTCAAACACATTCAATTCATCCTAATTTGGCTATTTATTTGTTGAGTTCATGTTTCTATTTCTTAAAAACATTTAAAAGACAGGAACTTTAAATGGAGTTTTTCATGGTGGGGGAGACAAGGCATTTGGAAGTTTAGGTATAATTGTTCGTATGGAACAACTATCTGTGCCGTAAAATTAAAAATTTATTTTATATCCCTTTCTTTGCTTTTTAAGGAAAAGAGATATCCAGATTGGCTTGGGGATAAGAATGTTTTCAGTTTTCATACCTGGTTGACTGAGCCCTTTGTCTTTTCCTATTCTGTTAGAGAACTCTGAGTCCTGTTTCGACAGATGCAAAATAGAAGTGCGTTTCCTCTTCCCACTCGACTCTTGTAATGCAATGTCTTTTATTAATAGGAATAAAATTCAGGAAATGGGAAATTGAGACTTGGCTCAAATTACTTCAGAAATATGGCTATTGCAACTCTATTATTTTGTTCCTATGACAATTTTCAGGAGAGTCAGCACAAACTAAATCAAGTGATATGACTAAAACACTGTGCGTTTTAATTAATTGATCTCTACAAAAATAATTTGGGGACAAAAAGGCTACACAATGGAAAAATATTAGCATAGTGATGGCTGCATATAATGAAAGTTTCCTAGGAACTATTTTTATAGCCATCTTTCTCTCTCTGCAATGCTCTCATCCCTTCTACTGAGCTCATGTCACACTTTATGTGAATCTCAAGTTGTCCATTGCTTGGCTGCTTCTGCTTTTGAAACCTGCAGAGAAGCTGGGCAGAGGCTTTAGAAGGGACTGGTAGGAACCGAAGGTGAGGATGAGGATGATGAGGCTGTTAAGCTGTGACTCAAAGTAAAATGAGGGAGTCCCGCGGATTAGAACTAAATTATAGTGGGAAGTAAAAATATAAAATCACGTACCTGTATGTGTGTGTGCACACAATCTCACTCACCCCCTCCCACAAAACCAGTGAGGAAAGAAATTGAGTATTCTTTGAAGAAAATGAGAAACGAAAACATCCCGGAAGTCAACACAGACACAATTTGTTCACTCACTGACTCATGCATTTCTTTCCATATTTGCTCCTTTCTCAGTACCCTGTGCTAAAAAATATATTACAGGGGATTTAAAAAATGGCCAAATACCTTTGAAGAAAGTAGAATTAATTTGGGCCAATATTCACATATGTATAAGATAAATTGTAATTTAAAAGGGCAAGGGTTTATTGCCTTTATCCCACTGCTATGCACCACTGGGTTAATGAACAAAAGCCCTCTTGTTTTTTTCTTTTTTTTTTTTTTTAACTTTTATTTTAAGTTCAGGGGTGCATATGCAGGTTTGTTATATAGGTAAACTTGTGTCATGGGGGTTTGTTGTACAGATTATTTTGTCACCCAGGTATTAAGCCTAGTACCCATTAGTTATTTTTCTTGATCCTCTCCCTTCTCCCACCCTCCACTCTCTGGTAGGCGCCAGTGTGTGTTGTCTCCCTGTATATGTCCACATGTTCTCATCATTTAGTTCCCACTTACAAGTAAGGACATGTGGTATTTGATTTTCTGTTTCTGCATGAGTTTGCTAAGGCTAATGGCCTCCAGCTCCATCCATATTCCTGCGAAGGACATGATCTCATTCTTTTTTTAATGGTATTTCATGGTGTATATGTGCCACATTTTCTTTATCCCATTTTTAGGAGTGTAAATTAGTTCAACCATAGTGGAAAACAGCCTGGTGATTCCTCAAAGCCCACTTGTTACTAGAAGAGTTTTTCTTTGGTGATTCCTTTGGTTATACAACAAAAAAGCAAACACGGGGTGATAGGCTGTGGGTAATGGCTCCTTTCAAGACCACATCTAGTAAAATTTCCTGAACTGATTCTCCTGGAGTCAGTCACTAGATACATAAAGCAAGGCAATAAATACAGCAGGCATTTGTATGTGAAACTCCTTCCAGCTGCCACAGAAATGCAACAAATTTCAGTTCAGATTTGATATGTAAAGTAAATGATTGAGAACAGTGCAAAGGAAATATAGTATTCGATGGACTTCACTAGCTAACAGAAAATGAACTTCTCAAGTCCTGTTTACCAGCGACATCGGTTCATTTCTCCAAACTTGCTGCAGCTTTATATAGATTGTTTAAAAGGTTAGAGGCCATGACCCTGCTGCAACAAAGAGATAACACAAGGAGGTGAATGTCAGCAGTGCAGGAATGCACATAAAAGGAAAATGTTTGAGCTTTTAAAGGTGAAAACACCAAGGCAGAGAATAAGAGTAAAATGTTTCCCCTAGTTCAACTGAGAAAGAGAGTTTGATGGGTTGTTTTCCTGGACTAAGGAAAGGAAGGATGTTTATGTGGACTGGATGGTTATAAGATGAATATAATGGTACCTCCAAATGAGCATCATTTTGAGCATCATATATTCTATTCACACCAGGAGCTCTGATTTATAATTACTCTAATTGAGCCCAGAATTGGGACAAATGGATATTCACGTGGCATTTTCTTCTTAGGTACAGAGTATATTGGGCGCATACTACCATAACGACTACAGGGTGCAAGTGAGGATTGCTTATTACAGCTTACTTGCAACGGATGTGCATTTCTAGGTCACTGATTCTGACACTGCAGTGTTCATGGCAAACAGTGCAGCCGGTGTATGAAGGGGGATTTGTATGCAGGATGGTCAGCACAACTGGATGGACTTTAACTGGATCTGCTTGGATGACTAACTCCGAAGGAAGTCTGGGTGTCTCTAGATAGCATCCTACCTAATGGGAAATGCACTTGAGTTTGGATTTGCTGATATCCGAGTACATTAAACGAAAACATATAGTGAGCTGCGAACACAGAAAAAAAATAAAGCATTACAAACAGCAAGAGAAGTAGTGACTGAAATGTCTCCTTTAGTCCTGAATTCTGTATCCTATTTTATTGTGGGGGAATCCATTAGCAGAAAAGATGAGATTGAAGATTGAGATCTTCCAAGTAATGTGAAGTACCTGTCTATCTCAGCATATCATCTAAGAGATGGTGTTAGCCGCTTTACTCTGTTCTAGGAACACACTTATCTTTTTAAGTTGGTTACATTCAGCCATGATGGTATTCAGGTTGTTGACACATGATTTGTAAGAGGATTTAGTTTTCCTTAAACGGCAATATGAATTCTGAAATGAAAATCTAATCTCAAAACTAGTGCAGGTCAATTTGCAATAACATCTTAAAACATGAGTGTGGAGAATCTTGAAATATTAGGAAGAATAATTTTCCTGTTTCAGGAGAAAGCAGTGTAGAAAGAGCAGGGTCATTAGTAGCTGATTTGCTGAGCCAAATGCAGGCCTTGTGACATGTTTGAGCTGATCCAGAGACTGATATTTGCTTAAGGGTGCAAATGTCTATCTCTTTATTGAACTCTGAAAGCACTGCTGGAATATAAAATGGATATCTTATTCTTCAGTCTTGGAAGGAAAATTAGGTATTTTTGAGTATTATTGATTCCCGCATCTATATTGAGTTTATACAGAAAACAAGGACATGAGGGGCCCCTGTCTGTTGTCCCAGGGTCACCCAGGGCAGGTTGGTTCTGAAGACATTTACAAACTAGTTATGTATACACACGTGTATACCTGTACATATGTTTGTGTGTGTGTATGTGAAGTGCTTTGGAGTAGAAAGAGCCTTGCAGCCGTGGATTCCAATGCAGACTCACTGCTTTAACCCACACAGGTTAGGCAATTTTAGGCATCTCCCCTTGCTTTGGGTTGTCATCTGGCCACGAGAAACCTGCACTCAGTCTGTGCGCTAACATTTCTGGGCTAATATCTTTTGAATGTGTTGAGAAGGGTGGTTGATACTAAGTGTGTTTTCTTTGTGTGTGTAGATTTGAAAACATGTAATGGAAGCCTGCTATGTGCCAGGCACTCTCCTGGTTACTGGGGACACCAGAGCAAAGAAAAGAGACAAAAGAAGGTGGCATTTGAGCAAAAATGTGGAGAAGGGAACAGAAAGAGGAAAGAATGTTCTAGGTAAAGAGAAAATCAATTGCAAAGGCCCTGAGGTGGGAGCCTGCCTGGCATGTTTGAGAAAAAGCAAGGAGGCCGCTCTGGCTGGAGTAGAGTAAGGGAAGGTTGAGGAATAAATGGTGAAATTGGAGACCAAATGGATATAGAGGAATAAAAAAAAGGAGGTGAGATTTTTCTCTGTGTCAATTAGGAATGAATCATCATACAGTGTCGAGCCTGGGAAGTGATAGGGTCAGACCTGTGTTTTGAATGAAACACTGGCTGATATGTTGAGAATAGATTCCAGGAGGTGCCAAGGGAGGAAATGGGGAGAAAAGTTAGGAGGCTGTGATGGTAATCCTGGAAAGAGATGCTTACACTGAAGTGTTAATGGGAGACATAGTGAAAAGGGCTCAGATTCTTGATATATTTTGAAAAATAGAGCCAATTGGGTTGCTAATGGATTGGACATGGGCTGTGGCAGAAGGAAAGGAGACAAGAAGGAACCAAGGTTTAAAGCATTGAAACGAGAAGGATGAGATTTCCACTTACTAAAATTGGGAAGCCTGTTGGAAGAGCAGATGTAGGGGATTAGGTGTTTGTTTGGTTAGTGGGGGGTAGGCATTCCATTTTGGGCACAGAAAATTTGAGATTCCTGTTTGCAATCTAAATAGCGATATCAAGGCTGGGCACGGTGGCTCACACCTTTAATCCTAGCACTTTGGGAAGTCGAGGTGGACAGATTGCTTGAGCCTAGAACCAGGAGTTTGAGAGCAGCCTGGACAACATGACCAAAACACCCCATTTGTTCAAAAGATTAGCTGAGCGTGGTGGTGCTGACTGTAGACCCAGCTACTTAGGAGGCTGAAGTGGGAGAATTGCTTGAGCCTGGGAGGTTGAGGCTGCAGTGAGCTGAGATCCTGCCACTGTACTCCAGTCTGGGCTACAGAGTGAGACCCTGTTTTTTTTTTTTTTTTTTTTTTTTAAAAGATGTCAGACAGACAGAGTTTGGGGTTTAAGCTGGGAATTGTCAGCGTACATCCAGTATTTAAAGCCATGAGTTCTCCAAGGAGTGAGTGTATACATAGGCAAAGAAGACATAATTGGACAAAACTTGGTGGCCCTACAGTGTTCAGAGAAGTCTGGGAGATGGGGAAGAACCATAAATGAAACTGAAGAGAGAGGTCAGTGAGGAAGGAGAAGAAACAGGACAATGTGGTGATTGGGAAGCCAAGTGAAGAGTGTCAAATATTGCCATTATGTCAATGTGGGAGAAAACTGATTGAGATGAGAATGACGGGGAAAGAGGCTTCACACTTTAATCTTTCACTAGCTGGAGATGGTGCTGCTTCTGACTTTGCAAACCCTAGAATCTTGGTCTCTGTTTATTACTTTTTATTCCTGCTTGCAGATAGAAGTTCTTTTCTGAGCTGATCTCTCTTGAAGTACTTTGTCAAATCCATCCAATAATGACCAACTCATGCCATTACCATTCTGTTTTCTAATTACTTCCCATAGAGCTACAATATAATTAGGTACATGAACTATCTCAAAGGTTATCAGACATGATCACTGACCAAATACTTTGCTCCTTCACAATGTGGCTTGCCTTCTTTCCAGCCTGTAATAGAATGTTCCTTACTACCCCTTCTTTAAGTTAATATTGAAGATTTAGGTTTTAAGATTTTGACTGATGACCCCTTGAGAACCAATGAAATGCTAGGCAGTCCCCAAATTCCAGTGGCCTAAAAGAGCAAGTGTTTATTTTGTACTCACGCAAGGTCTCCTGCAGATTTGGGAGGTTCTGGGGTGACTGTCCTTCAGGTCTTGGCTCAGCTTGGCACTTCCACAAGCTCCAAGGGAAGAGCAGATGGTTGGAGAGTTGACCACCAGTGAAGTACTTCCAGTAGGAATTATACACCACTCCCAAAGCAAAACCGGATGGTTGATTCTAATTTCTAAGGCTTGAAGAAGAAGAGGGAAAAAGAAGAAGAGGAAGACAAAGAGGAGGAAGAGGAAGAAGGTATCTGAGAACAGCTTAAAGCTGGCCTCAGAAATGGTTTCTATTTTATCTTTACAATCACAAATCAGTGTAAAGTCATATGAATTTACTTTTTATCTTCTAATATAATAGCAAGATAATTTTCTTGAAGAAAATTTGTGCTTACTTCTGGGTATTTCTGAGATTCTAAAGACAGAATAGCTAGCATTCTGTGAACAGGTGAAGTTTTTAGTAAACCTTCAATAATACTCCTAGAGGGAGAAAGTGCACTAAGTTTTCATGGTTTGAACTCTTCCCTGAAGTAATTCATCCCCGTTGTTAGCAGAACCTAAAAATAAACTGACATCAACCCCTCCCCGAGACCTCTGCTCTGTTTCTACTGCGTGTCTTTCCAAGGTCTCCCCTTTGCTGTTTCTACTTTATTTTTCACAAGCTTGTATTGAAGTAGCACCTATTTTTAGCTGCCAGCTATAAGTACTTTAGTTCCAACTGATGATGTCCTAAAGCAGTCATTGCACACTCAGTGTAAACATATTTATATATAGTTGATCTAGTATTAACGAGAACAAGTTATTTTAACATTAGTGAAATGTTCAGATCTTAGTATTAGTTAAGGAAACTGTGTAGTTACTCTGCCAGAAAGAGCATCTTTGTCTATTTGGGTTTTTGTAATGAAGCACCATGGACTGTGTGGCTTATAAACAACAGAAATTTATTTCTCATAGTTCTAAAGGCTGGATGTCTGAGGTCAGGACGCCAGCATGGTCAAGCATTGGCAAAGGTCCTCTTCCAAGCTGCAGACTTGGCTTCTCATTGTACCCTCACATGGCAGAAAGAGGAGGAGAGAGTTCTTCAGAGTCTCTTTTATGTGGGTGCTGATCTCGTTCAAGAGGGCTCTAACCTCATAATCTGATTACCTCCCACAGGCCTCACCTTCTAATATCATCACATTGGAGGCTGGCATTTCAACATAGGAATTTGGCAGAAGGGGATGGGCCCAAATATTCAATCCATTGCAAAAAGACACAGGCAGAACGACCAACCCTATTGAAATCTCTGTATTCCAGTGGATTTGATTACTACTTGTGTATTTGTAGTACAAACGAGGAAAAAGCAATACAAATAAAAGTGACTTTGTTTTGGACAGGTCTACAATTCTATGAAGATAAGGAATTTCTCATATATTAACCTATCAGTTATGTGTAGTAATACGTAGCTCACAAGTTGTTTCATAGATTCACTCTCATTTGTGTCTCACACAGTAAATAGGAAATGTGTTCATTATTTCTATTTTACAAAGAAGTAAGTAGAAACTAAAAAGAAAATCCAGACTTGCTAACATTTACACAGTTAGCAACTGACAAAGCTGGAATTAAAACCTGCTATCTGGTTTTCTTTTGTGCCATTTCCACAAGCAATCCTCTAGATAATACAAAGTAAAGAATATTAATTTTTGTATCACGACCTGAAATTTATTTTATCTGATTAAACAAATAGTTGTACTGAAAAGAGCACATGAAGCTGTTCAAGTAGTACCTGCGTGTCTTCAGCTATTTAAAGTTCCTTTTGTGCACCTGCCCCTGGGGCATCTGATAATAATTCATTTGTGGTCTCTTAAATATACTCCCAACACTAAAGAGGGGGGCTTCTTTTTATGAGTAACTCTTTATGAATTAGCAAATTTTTTATTATTCTTAATTAGTAGAAATGCTCTAGCATCTTGAAGTGTTCTTGTTTCAGGATTTTGCTCATCTGACTTGTTACAGAGATTAGAGCATGTACTTCTCTCTCTTTTAAAATTAAAATTTATGTTTTCATTTTGATAGCTTTTGGCGTACAAGTGGCTTTGGTTACGTGAATGAATTGTGTAGTGGGTGAAGTCTGAGATTCTAGTGCACTCGTCACCCAAGTAGTGTACATTGTACCCAATATGTAGTTTTTAATCCCTTGTCCCACACCCGCCCCCACTTTTGAGTTTCTGAAGTCCATTATATCATTCTTACATCTTTGCATACCTATAGTTTAGCTCCCACTTATAAGTGAGAAATAGAGTATTTGGTTTTCCATTCCTGAGTTACTTCACTTAGAATAATGGCCTCCAGCTCCATCCAAGTTGCTGCAAAAGACATTATTCCATTCTTTTTATGGCTGAGTAGTATTCCATGGTGTATGTATACCACATTTTCTTTATCCACTCATTGGTCAATGGGCACTTAGGTTGGTTCCATATCTTTGCAGTTGTAAATTGTGCTGCAGTAAACATACATATGCAGGTGTCTTTTTGATAAAATGACTTCTTTTCCTTTGGGTAGAAGATACCCAGTAGTAGGATTGCTGAATAAGAAATCTGCATACATATTTCCATAGAGGTTGTGTTAATTTACATTCCCACTAGGAGTGTTTAAACATTCCTTTTTCAACACATCCATGCCAGCATCTGTTGTTTTTTGACTTTTCAGTAGTGGCCATTCTTGCAGGAGTAAGGTGGTATCTTGTTGTGGCTTTAGTTTGTATTTGCCTGATGATTAGTGATGTTGAGCAGTTTTTCACATTTGTTAGACATTTGTTTTTCTTTTTTTGAGAAATGTCTGTTCATGTCATTTGCCCACTTGTTGATGGGATTATTTGACTCTTCTTGCTGATTTGTTTGAGTTCCTTGTAGATTCTGAATATTAGTCCTTTGTTGGATGCATAGTTTGCAAATATTTTCTCCCATTCTCTGGGTTGTCTGTTTACTCTGCTGATTATTTCTTTTGCTGGCAAGCATGTGCTTTTCTCTTATCTTTTCAATTTGTTGATTATAATTGGAGTTTTGAAATGAATAATTTGAGGAAACTGGATCCAGAGTTACTACTTTTCCACAATAGGATTGAATCATCAGTTGATTTTTTTGGGGGGGCATTTGTTGAGTGAATCAGTTCTCTAAAAAAAAAAATAGTCCTTGAAATCAGAATTAATTTATTTTTTGAGTTTCCCATTAGGTAATTCTGTACTCTTAGGCAATTTATTTTACCTCTCTGTATTTAGTTTTCTTTCTTAGATGCTTGGAGGGCATCACCACACAATTTTTAATGATGCATACATGATATATTCAATTTTGTTTTAAGTTTGATGGAAAGGGTATCACATAATCTTAATATAATTCTATGATTCATATCTTATCTAGGGCAATGTTATAACCCTTCAGGTGATCCGGTGAGTGAGCATTCTATATGGAATGAGCGCAAAGCCAAAAATACTTCCAGTATCAGTTTCTCTCTACTAGAGAACCTACTGAAATAATAAAAATTTCCTGAAAAACAATCAATGAAAATTTGAGGTTAAAGATATCATTCATTATAAAATTGGACTCCAAAGTTTTGAAAAAATCAAGGTTTAATTTTAAAACTGACTTAAAGGACATGTGCAAAATATATTGGACCAGGATTAGAAAGAGATCAATGTGACTTTTCACTTACAAGAATAATGTGATGGTTCACAGCAGGCAAGTGTGATCACTGCAAAATAAAAATGCCTAATAAAATATCTACAAATTTTGAGGGTATCAGAATGCTATGGAAGCAACCTGGATTAGTTGAACTGAAATTCCAGAGAGGAGAGAATATATCAGAGGTGAGATACTGATTTGTAGCTGTGTGTGTGAGTTTTTCAATGGGAATTTTGCACTGATCCTAATACGTAATGAGAGATGGGGATCTAGCTCCAAATATTTTGAGACATAGAGTGAAAAGTCCTCCAATCTTGACGTGCAAAGGGAATAAAGATCCATCTGGGAGGAAACACAAAGCTGGCCCTTCCAGAAATACTTTTTTGGGGCAGATTTTGAGACTATTAGGGATTTTGTGTTAGAGGGCTAGGCTGGAAACCCTGAAGGCAAGATAGATTTCACACAGAGATTATTGGGGCTGAGGAAACAGACCCATCAGGCTATTGATCTAAAATTTTAGAAACCCATGCTTCAGGAATACAAGTGAACCAAAGAGAGAAAGTCTTATGCAAACTGCAGCCTAGCTCCAACCCAGATTAATTTACAATTGTTTTGAGCCAATCAATTAATTACTTTATCATGAAATAGGAATCTGTCTCTAGTGGAAGATAATATATCTAGATTGTAAATGATTCTTTCATAAACCATATTCAATGTATAATAAAAACCTGTATGCACCAAGAGGCAAACAAATATGACCTATTATGATGGAAAAAGGTGGGTGAGAGGCTCAGACTTAGAAATGATCCAGATTTGGAGTTAGCATAAAGTACTTTAAAATAACTATTAAAATATGTTCAAGAAAAGAGAGAAAACAATGGATAAAGCCGGGCGCGGTGGCTCAAGCCTGTAATCCCAGCACTTTGGGAGGCGAGGCGGGTGGATCACGAGGTCAGGAGATCGAGACCATCCTGGCTAACATGGTGAAACCCCGTCTCTACTAAAAATACAAAAAACTAGCCGGGCGTGGTGGCGGGCGCCTGTAGTCCCAGCTACTCGGAGGCTGAGGCGGGAGAATGGCGTGAACCCGGGAGGCGGAGCTTGCAGTGAGCCGAGATCGCGCCACTGCACTCCAGCCTGGGCGACAAAGCGAGACTCCGTCTCAAAAAAAAAAAAAAAAAAAAAAAAAAAAAAAATGGATAAAATAGATGAAAGAATAGACTGTGTCAATAAAAAATTAAAATTGTTAAAATATTCAATGGATATTATAAACCAAAATATATAACATTGAAAACTAAATGTTCAGTGGAGAGTTTTAACAGCAGATTGAAGAGCAAAATACAGGACTAAAAAATTAGAAGGTAGGGTGGAATAAAATACTAAAGTAAACCACAAAGAGGAAAACTAATAATAATAACAACAGCAACACTAATAAAAAACTAGAACAAAGCATAAGTGAAATGTGGCACATGTTCAAAAGGCTTAACGTATAAATATTGGAGTCCCAAATGGGGAGATGTGAAAAAAATGGGCCAGAAGCACTGCTTGAAAAGATGAAGGGTGAGAATTTTCAAAAACATGAACCCACAATTTCAAGAAGCTCAGTAAATTCTAAGCAGGATAAAATGAGAGAAAAGCCACATATTGGCACATAATAGTAACATGGCTGAAACCCAAAGACAGAACAAAAAAAGTGCTATAGAAAAAGAGTCCTACTATGAGTGGGAGTTGAACAATGAGAACACATGGACACCGAGAGGGGAACATCACACACTGGGGCTTGCCGGGGGGTGGGGAGCAAGGCGAGGGAGAACGTTAGGACAAATACCTAATGCATGGGGGGCTTAAAACCTAGATAATGGGTTGATAGGTGCAGCAAACCATCATGGCACATCTATACCTATGTAACAAACTAGCACGTTCTGCACATGTGTCCCAGAACTTAAAGTTTTTTTTTTTAAGAGTCACATTAACAAAGTCTTAGATGAAGAATGCCTTCCAAGGAATGGTGATGGCCAGCTTCTCAACAGAAATGATGAAAGCCCCAAGACAATGGAATGATAACTTCATTTTCTTTCTTTCTTTCTTTCTTTCTTTCTTTCTTTCTTTCTTTCTTTCTTTCTTTCTTTCTTTCTTTCTTTCTTTCTTTCTTTCTCTCTCTCTCTCTCTCTTTCTTTTTCTTTCTTTCTTTCTTTTAAAAAACATTTATTTTAGGTTCGAGGATACAAATAAAGGCTTGTTATGCAGGTAAACTCATGTCACAGGGGTTTGTTATGCAGATTATTTCATCACCCAGGCATTAAGCCCACACCCAATAGCTATCTTTTCTGCTCCTCTCCCTCCTCCCACCCTCCACCCTCAAGTAGAACCCAGTGTCTGTTGTATCCTTCTTTGTGTTCATAAATTCTCACCATTTAGCTCCCACTTAAAGCAAGAAGGTGCGGTATTTGGTTTTCTGTTCCTGCATGAGTTTGCTAAGGATGAAAGCTTTCGGCTGCATCCATGTTCCCACAAAAGATATAATTTCATTCTTTTTTATGGCTGCATAGAATTCCATGGTGTATATATACCACATTTTCTTTATCCAGGAATTATAACCTTAAAGTAGTGAATGAAAATAACTACCAGCTCATAATCCATATATGCTAGTGAAATTTTCCTTAAAAATGAACGCACGATAGATGTTTTCAGACAAATGAAGACTGAAAGTAATTGTCATCAGAAGGTTGTAACTAAAAGAAGTAATAAAGGAAGTTATACACACAGAAGGAATATGATCCCAGATGGAAACATGGAGATTCAGGAAGTGATGAACAATGCCCAAAAGAGTAAACTTGTGGATAAATATTAATGACTATCAACAACACAAAACAATGAACCTAATATCTTGTAGATTTTAAATCATGGGTGGCATGATGCAAATAATGGAAGCAGAGTAAAAGAAGTTAAAGTGTTTTAAAGTACCAGGAAAAATGTACTAATCTGTATTACACAGTACTAAGGAAAGCGTGAACATTTAAATCTCCAGCACAACTAGTTAAAATAGTCAAAGAATACTTTCTGTAAAGTAAATAGAAAAAAAAATGGAATGATAAAATAGCCTAACTCAAAAGAAGATGCTAATTGCACTAAATGTTTATGGACTAAATACATGCTAGCACACATGTTTTAGAATATAATCTACATATATAGGCATAAAATATATTGTAATATATGAGAATAGATATTTTAAATTGATTTACACATGTAAAAATATGCTTCAAAATAATTTTTTTTGAAATCAAAATTTCTTGCAAATGAAAGCCATAGTGAGACAACATCTAACATTAGTCAGAATGGCTATTATTGAAACGTCAGAAAATAACATGCTAGTGAGGTTGTGGAGAAAAAGGAATGTTTATACACTGTTGGTGGGAGTGTAAATTAGGTTGCCTATTGTGGAAGACACTGTGGTGATTCCTCAAAGACCTAAAGACAGAAATAACATTTGACCCAGCAATCCCATTGCTGGGTCTATATCCATATACCCAAAGAAATATAAATCGTTCTATTATAAAGACACATATGCATGTGTATGTTCATTGTGGCACTATTCACAATAGCAAAGACATGGAATCAACCTAAATGCCCAGCAATGATGAATTGGATAAGAAAAATGTGGTAGACATATAACATGGAATACTATGCAGCCATAAAAAAGAATGAGATGATGTCCTTTGCAGGGACATGGATGGAGCTGGAGGTCATTATCCTTAGCAAACTAACACAGGAATAGAAAACCAAACACCATATGTTCTCACTTATAAGTGGGAGCTAAACAATGAGAACACATGGACACATACAGGGGAACAGCACACACTGGGGTCTTTCAAAAGGTGGAGGGTGGGAGGAAGGAGAGGATCAAGAAAAATAACTAATGGGTACTAGGCTTAATATCTGAATGGAGAAATAATCTGTACAAAAAACTCCCATAACACAAGTTTACCTATGTAACAAACCTGAACTTGTACCCCTGAACTTAAAATAAAAGTTAAAAAAAGAAAGAAATTAAAATTTCTTCTCACAGGACATATGTGAAATATAGAGAATGTCTTTCAACAAGATAGATGCGAGATTTATTTTGTAACAGATGTTGGGCGAGGCATTTTCTTACTAAGTCTGAACTTCCTCTTAGTAAATTATGAGGCTTTTAGAGGCTGAGGCCAACAAACGCAATAATGTTTACATTATCTTCTGCATCTGGAACCATATCTTGCATATAGAAAGATGAATGAATATTCATCAGTTCCATTGTGCATTCTGATTCCTAGAGAAAGGGCATACATCATTACAAGACAATTCTACTTAACAAAAACCTTAACATATTTAATTATATGTGTATAGTGAGTCTCATAGAGCATCTCCACATATTTTATTTCATTTGTCGGCCCTTCTAACCTTGTGTGATATGTTATTCTGGGGAGTTATTCCAATATTGTACACAAGGAAACTGGAAGAGGGAGGTTCAGTGAGAGGTATGAGAGATAGAACCCAAGTATTCCTACTGCTCATTCAATGCCCATGTGACATTTAAATATAGGCAACTGTTTAACTGACTTCTCAGGATCTATTTAGCTAGACTTTAAACTTCACTGTGCAGAGGGACCATTCTTTTCTTGTTTGTTTTTTTATAGTGACAAGGTCTCACTATGTTGCCCAGGCTGGCATAGAACTCCTAGCCTTAAGCAATCCTCCTGCTTCAGCTCCCAAACTGTTGGGATTACAGGTGTGAGCCACTACTGCTGTGCCGGCTAGCCATTCTTGAATAAGACGTATTTACAAAGGTTGGTTATTTGCTGGCAATTACAACAAAGCAACCATGCAGAGCCACTAGAATCAATACCATTCTCCTCTGGAACTGGGATTAGATAAACTGGTAGTGAATATGAGAAGGTATAAAGCATGGTGGTGTGAATTCTGGTTTCAGAATACTAATTAGAGTGCAGGGTTTCACAGTGAATTATTTCTATTTCCGTCACCTGAAGACTCCCAGAAGGCAATTGGGCTAATTCACACTGTGTAATTCACCAAACAATTTTAAGGTTTTATTTTCTAATAAACTATGGAGAGTTCTTAATTAGTAATTAGAAAATGATTATACCTCATCTGTAAAAAACACACTTCTTTGATTATATTGATGTGACTATGCAATTACATTTCAAATTAGTTCGAACAACGTTTAATGCAGGAATTGTAATTCTGGTTTGATCTGTCAGGTAACTTGGGCAGGGGCAGGTGAAGGGCAGCCTCAAGCATGCACACACGGTGGCTGGTTTCACGTGGTTTCTCAACTCTGTTCTGGTGCTCTTTGCAACACACAGGATGCCAGCGAGGGTTTAATTTCATCATTCAGTCTTAATATTGTACATATTTCCTTTTAAATTATGACACATCAAGATCTTTAGCTTTTACTGAAATCAAGTGGTTTTTATATTTCAGTATTTTTTAGATATTACTTTATTAAGTATAATTTAATTTTAAAATGTTATTTAATCTTGTTTCAGTATATTAATGTTATATTTCAATGTTATAATATTAAGTGGTTATAATATAATAATTACTATAAATTATTGTATTATTATGTAATAATACTTAAGTTATTAAGTTAATAAAAACATACTGCAGTGAGTCAAGAAATGCTTTTAATGTATTTATAATAATTAGTCTAAGGAGAATTCAAGGATAATAATAGTAATGTATTGATTGCTTCAAAATGTAGCAATCTGAACAAATACAGCTGTGGAAAGTTGATAAAGAGTAGGGTTTTGATATAATCCGAAGTGATACTTTTGAGAATGAAAGAGAGTGTGAGCCAGATGGAGACATGGGGACAGTAAGTTTAAACTAGCATTGTCTAGGTCAACCTGGGATGTGTGGTAAGCCTAATTATGGATTTGTGTATACGCCTGTGATATTTCACTAATATGCAGCATAGACCTACTGGTACCTAATGAAAAAAGTAGCATTTACCTTCTGCTGTGTATGCATTTACTGCATACTTAAATGACTACTCTGTGCCAGGCACATTAGAAGATGGATACACTCAGATTGCTAAGACTCAGCCCTAGCACTTGCAGAAACATCATGTGAACTTGGTAAATCCCGAGGCAGAGGTACCAACAACTGAGGTGGAGGAGCGAACAGGGCTGAGTGACCATCAAGGGCTGTGTTTCTCCAGGCGACCTGAGTCTCTTCCTGCCTCAGTCTTTGACTCTGATGTTTAAAACTTATCAGTTTTAAATACCCCAAACTGGCGTTTGAATTAGTTTTTTTTTTTTTTTTTTTTTTTTTTTTTTTTTTAAAACATTGTATAGGCCTATCAGGAAAATGCTTTTAGTTTTAAAAAGAACCCAAATACTTTATCCAGACCAAGCATGTACTGATTCATTTAAAGATGCACTGTCCTCTATGGTAGCTTCATGTGGCTATTTAAATTTAAATTAATTAAAACGAAATAAAGTTAAAGATGCAGTTTCTCAGGTGCACTAAGCCATATTTTAAGTGATCAATGGCTATATGTAGCTAAGGATATAGTCTTGAGCAATATAATGTATATTATAATAATCTTAGACATTTCTATAAGACAGCACCTATTCAAACAAATCACACACCTCTAAATGAAATGCACACAGTGACTTCTTCCTACCACTGTGTATTAGTCCATTCTCATGCTGCTAATAAAGATAAACCAAGACTAGGTAATTTATACAGGAAAAAGGTTTAATGGACTCACAGTTCCACATAGCTGGGAGGCCTCACAATCATGGTGGAAGGCAAGGAATAGCAAGTCACGTCTTACATGGATGGCAGCAGGCAAAGAGAAAACTTGTGTAGGGCAACTCCCCCTTATAAAACCTTCAGATCTCGTGAGACTTATTCACAATCATGAGAACAGCACAGGAAAGACCCAGCCCCCATGATTCCATTACCTCCCACCAGGCCCCTCCCACAACACATGGGAATTGTGGGAGCTACAATTCAAGATGAGATTTGGGTGAGGACACAGTCAAATCATATCATACCATTACCCCTTTAATATCAGAATATTTACACCGTCACACACTCTGCCAAAGGTTTGTGAAATGCCTTCATTCACTCCTCATTCAAATTCATTAAATATGTACTATGTGCCAGGCACAGGAATGAATACAGTAGAAAGAGGACTTGCATATTATTCTTATTTGATTCAAATTATTATTTAAGTATTGAAATATTGAATATTGAAAATTAGATATTGAAAATATCTCCTTTTTACATGCTCGAACCTTCTAATCAGGAAGTAAATTAATTTGTTGAACTTCCTAACATAGTAAAATATGGAGGTAACAAATACAGTATAAAATATGGGTGAGGAAAGTAAAATACAAGAATATACTGATCAGTGATCTCAGGACACCTCTATCATTGCTTACTGTGGCATTGCTTCTTTCATTTTTTGAAATACTATAATTTTGGCAACATCAAAGCTCAGAGGAGATGATTTGAATGTTATATAAGAAAGCATATCTGAGAGTAACCTTCAAATGAAGTAAGTAGGCAGATCCAGAAAATTTATAGAAAAGAAATATGAGAAACACAACTAACAAATTATAAGCAATATGCGGTAGCATTTTCAAAAACGTGGTCAATTATGGTTGATGTGGGCTTTTGAAATCAGTGATAAAGAAATATAATCACATAGAATTACCCTTCCAGACTCTTATTTGGACTTTTATATTTAATGTACTAAAAAGGCAAAAGAAAACTTGACTCAATTTGAAGAGACAGTTGGTTTGATCCTGTAGTGAGAAAAGATTATGGTCCTAAAATAGTCTGCAATATGGAGGATTTACCTAGGATTTAGGGGCATTAGTTGAGAAAGCTAGGGTTAAACAATAGAATGAGTTTCTTAGGGAAGGTTAACCTATTTCCTATTTCTCAAGGGCATTTGGCTAGAGTAAGGAAAAAATTGGACTGAGGTTTGTTTGCAAGATGGCATATGAAGGGACCAGGGTTTGATACGCCAGCTGTTTGTCTCCAACCTCCATGTGAGATCAATATATCTTTGATTTAAAAACCAGTACTGTCTCTTCTCAAAGCTTAATTATCCACATTATTGATTTCCCATGAATTCTCAGGTTAGTTTCCTGAGATCTGTTTTCTGTGAGTGGCCTTAATGTCTATCCCTCGATGCTGAGGTTAGCAGTGACTTCCATGTCACTAAATGCAATGGGTCATCTTTAGTCTCTGCCTCCCATCCCCATCTTCAGGCAGCATTTGGCCCCTTTACTTATCCTTAAAGAGGATTTCCTCATCCTGAAAGCAATCTCTGCTGCCACCATCAATGGCATCACACCATTTTGACAATGTACCTCTTTATTATAGCCTCTCAATCATCACCTTACTGGAGCCACAAGTAACATACTGCCTCCTCTCTGCTTCCCCAAGTTGTTTCTCTTGCTATAAAGTATAAATTTATAATATAAATTAGATCTTATTGTTTCCCACTTAATACCTTTGATGCCTCTTCACTGCATTTAGAATGAGATTTAGGCCTCAGCACCTGTCCTGTGAGTCTTGGATCACCTTACCACTCCCTGAATTTTCAGCCTCAACTCACTAGTTATTGTTCATTCATTTATTCTTTCATTTAGTAATTCTTTCACTCCAACAATTGTGTGTTGAGCATGTTCTTGGATCTGAGGTTACAACTGTAAATACAGGCTGAAATAATTTCTTTCTTGGAGCTGACACTCTAACAGTAACTGAGAGTCACATGGTGGTGAGAGACAAGTAACAAACAGGGCAAATAAGGAAAATTACATTAAATGATGATAAAGGCACGGGAGAAAAATAAGGCAGGGAAGGATGTGTGCATGGAAAGTTGAAAATACAGAGAGGGCAGCCAGGGAAGTTTTCATGAAGAAGCTTCCAAGACTCGATGGAAGAGAGGAGAAAGACGAATCCTAGGTAGGAAAAAGAGAAGGAGCAATAGCCTAAGGTAAGGGTGCCTATGGCATATTCCAGAATCAACGAGGAGGCTGGTATGAGGACCACCGGTGATACAAATGGGGTTGCATATGGAGAAACGAGACAGAGGGAGGGAAAGACCATGTGGGACCTTGAAGACCACCGTTAAGAACTGCTTTTTCTTTTTTTTTTTTTTTTGAGACAGAGTCTTGCTCTGTTGCCCAGGCTGGAGGGCAGTGACGTGATCTCGGCTCACTGCAACCCCTGCCTCCTAGGTTCAAGCGATTCTCGTGCCTCAGCCTCCTGAGTAGCCACCACACCCAGCTATGCTTTTATAATTTTAGTGCAGACGGGGTTTCACCATGTTAGTCGGGCTGGTCTCAAACTCCTGACCTCAAATGATCCACCTGCCTTGGCATCTCAAAGTGTTGGGATTACAGGCATGAGCTACCAAGCCCGATCAAGAATTGCTTTTATTTGGGATGAGATGAGAAGCCATTAGAGCTTTTGTAGACAGGGAGGACATGATCTGACTTAAGTTTTAGAGGGATCACTTTGATATCTGTACTAAAATCAGATGGGAACAACAAGGTTTGGAAACAGGAGAACTTTTGAGAGACTCTTGGAATAATACAGAAGAAAAATGATGAAGGCTTGGACAAGTGTGGTAGCCATGGAGATAAAGAGAGAGTGGTGGATTCTAGATGTGTTTTGAGGAAAGACATGCCTGAAACATATCTCTTTTTCACTTCCTTGATGACAGCGGCCTTTTTTCTGGGTCAGGGTCTTTGCACTGCTCTCAATGGCAGGCCACTCTTAATTTTTTTAATTTATGTAAGGTAAAGGTCACACATTTAAAGTGTAAAGTTTAAGTTTTGGTTTATGCATACATACACACATGAAACCATTGCCATAATTGAGATAATAAACATTTTTATCATTCCCCACCCCAGTTTCATTTTGCCCCTTCATATTCCTCACTTACCCCCACAGTATCTAGGTAATGACTGATCTGCTTTCTGTCATAGATTATCTTGAATTTTCTAAACTTTCATGTAAATGGAATCATGCAGTATATATTCTGTTTAAAATTTGTGTTTAGATACATATAATGTAAAATTCACCATTTTAACATTTCAAAGTGTGCGGCTCAGTGGCATTAAGTATATTCACCATGTTTTGCCACCATTGCCATCATCTAGTTCCAGAAGATTTTTATCACCGCAAAAGGAAACCCTGTACCTGCCAAGCAGTCACCTCCCATGCTACATCACCCAGCCCCTGACAGCCAATAATCTACTTTCTGTTTCTATGGATTTGCCTAGTCCAGATAGTCAATATAAATAGAATCTTGCAATATATGAACTTTCGTTTTCTGGCTTTTTTTTTTTCACTTAGCATAATTATTGTGAGGTTTGTTGTGTGTTGCATTTATCAGTAGTTTCTTTTTCTTGATGAATAGTTTCCATTATATGGATATACCATAATTTGTTTATCCATTTACCTGCTGACGGGCATTTTGGTTGTTTCTAGTTTTTGGTTATGACAAATGAAATTGCTCTGAACAACTGTGTGCAAACTGTTGAGTAAATGTGTACTTTCATTTTTCTAGGGCAAACACCTAGGAGTAGAAAGGCTGTGTAGTCCGGTAATATAGTTTAGGTTTAAAAAAAACTGGCCAACTGTTTTCCAAAGTGGTTGTACCATTTCACATTCTAACCAGTAGTGTACAAGAGCTCAGTTGCTTCACATCCTTACCAAATGCTGATAGGATAAAGCTTTTTCTGGGAAAAAAAAAAAAAGACATTTTACTGAGTATATCATCATCGTACCACATCATTTGAATTTGCATTTCCTCAATGAATAATAGTGTTGAACATATTTCTGTGAATTATTTTCCATCTGTATATTTTTCTTAAGTGAAGTGTCTGTTCAAATATTTTGCCTATTTAAAAAATCAGGTTGCTTGTTTTCTTATTGTTGAGTTTTGAGAAATGTTTATAATATAGTCTGGATGTGGGATTTACAAATATTTTCTTCCAGTCTGTAGCTTGTCTTTTCTTTCTCAACAGAGTCTTTCACAGAGAAGATGTTCTTAATTTTGGTGAAGCCTAAATTGTCTTTATATTATTGAGATGTAATAGTTATTTATATATTCTAGTTACAAGTCCTTTGTCAGATATATGCTTTGCAAATCTTCCCCCTCAGTCTGTTTTTGACAGTTTCATTTCTGTGTCTTTTGCAAAGCAAAAGTTTGAAGTCCAGTTTTGTAATTTTTAATTTTATAGTTTCTACATTTTGTGTAATATTTTAAAGTCTGCCCAGTCCTAGGCCATTAAGATTTTCTCCTGTGTTTTCTTCTAAATTTTAATGGTTTTAAAATCCCATTAAGTAGATAATCCATTTTGAGTTAATTTATGTATGTTTTTTGAATTAATATTATTATTTTTAGTCTAGCCATCCAGTTATTTTGGCATAATTTGTTGAAAAGATTATCATTCCACACTAAATTGGCCACATATGTATGGATCTATTTTGGGTTCTGTTTTGGGTTCCATTGATTTATGTGTTTATGTTTTCACGAATACCACACTGTCTTGACTAATATATCTTTGTAATAACGCTTGAAATCAAATAGTGTTAACTCCCTGACTTTGTTCTTCCTTTTCAAAATTGTTTTGATAATCTATTTCTTTGCATTTCTATATAATCTTAATAATTCACTTGCCAATTCTACACAAAAATTTCTTTAGGGATTTTGATTGGTATTTGATTATATCGTCTATCGATAAATTTGGGAAAAATTTACATCATAAAAATATTACCTCTTCTCATGACCATGGGATATTTCTCTATTTTTTTTAGGTTGTGCTTAATTTTCTTAGCCATGTTTTGTAGTTTTCTGTGTACAGATCTTACACGTATTTTACCAATTTTATTCCTAAGTACAGCAGACCCTTGAACAACATAAGTTTGAACTGTGTGGGTCCATGTATACACAGATTTTCTTCCACCTCTGCCGCCCCTGAGACAGCAAGACCAACTCCTCTTTCTCCTCCTCCTCAGCCTACTCAATGTGAGGTCTCTAAGGGTAAAAAACCTTTATTATGATCCACTTCCACTTAGTGAATAGTACATATACTCTTTTTCCTTATGATCTTTTAAAATACATTTTCTTTTCTGTAGCTTGCTTTATTATAAGAATACAGTATATAACACATAATATATAAAAAGCATGTGTTAATTGACTATTATGTTATTGGCAAGGCTTCCGGTCAACAGTAGGCTATTAGTAGTTACGTTTGGGGGAGTTAAAAGTTGTATGTGGACTTTTGACACTGCAGGGAAAGGGGGTTTGTGCCCCTAATTTCTGCATTGTTCAAGGGCCAGTTGCACTGATATTATTGTAAGTAGTGTTTTTGAGAAGTTCAATTTCTGGTTATCCATTGCTAGTATCGACATTTTGCTGAAATACTTGTTAGTTCTGACAACATTTTTGCACATTTCTCAGGATTTTAAAATAAGTGCTCATTAACAGATTGAGGAAGTTTTCTTATGCCTAGTTCTCTGAGAGTTTTATTTTCTTGCACGTTCTGTGTGTGTGTGTATGTTTTTAGTTTTAAGTTCTGAGACACATGTGCGTAATGTGCAGTTTGTTATCTAGGTAAACGTGTGCCATGGTGGTTTGCTGCACCTATCAACCCATCACCTAGGTATTAAGCCCAGCGTGTATGAGCTGTTTTTCCTGATGCTCTCCCTCCCACTGCACCCCTCTGTCTGACAGGCCCACGTGTGTGTTGTTCCGCTCCCTGTGTACATGTGTTCTCATTGTTCAGCTCCCACTTATAAGTGAGAACATCCAGTGTTTGGTTTTCTGTTCCTGCGTTAGTTTTCTGAAGATACTGGCTTCCAGATCCATCCATGTCCCTGCAAATGACATAATCTCATTCATTTTTATGGCTGCATAGTATTCCATAATGTATATGTACCACATTTTCTTTTTTTTTTTTTTTTTTTTGAGACGGAGTCTCGCGCTGTGTCACCCAGGCTGGAGTGCAGTGGCGATCTCGGCTCACTGCAAGCTCCGCCTCCCAGGTTCACGCCATTCTCCTGCCTCAGCCTCCGAGTAGCTGGGACTACAGGCGCCCGCCACCACGCCCGGCTAGTTTTTTGTATTTTTAGTAGAGACGGGGTTTCACCATGTTAGCCAGGATGGTCTCGATCTCCTGACCTCGTGATCCACCCGGCTCGGCCTCCCAAAGTGCTGGGATTACAGGCTTGAGCCACCGCGCCCGGCCCACATTTTCTTTATCCAGTCTATCATTGATGGGCATTTGGGTTGATTCCATGCCTTTGCACTATTGTGCAAAGCACTATTGTGAATAGTGCTGCAATGAACACACACATGCATGTATCTTTATAATATAATGATTATATTCCTTTGGGTACATGCCCAGTAATGGGATTGCTGGGTCTAATGGTATTCCTTAGGTCTCTGAGGAATCACCACACTGTCTTACACAATAGTTGAACTAATTTACATCCCCACAAAAAGTGTAAAAGCTTTCCTGTTCCTCCACAGGCTCACCAGCATCTGTTCCGAAATGATTTTTTTTTTTTTTCCAAAAGCTTTCTCTCTTCCTATTGAAGTGATCGTGTGGGCTTTGTTCATTAGTCTGTGTATATGTTTAATTACATTAATACGTTTTTGAAGGTTAAGCCAGTTTTGCATTGCTGGAATAAGTCACATATGTTCACGGTGTGTTATCCTTTTTATATATTGTTGAGCTTGATTTGCTAAAATTCTGTTAAGAAGTTGAAAAGTTTTGTGCCAACTTCACGAGGAGTCTTATTTTGCGTGAGTGTTTTTAAAAAATGTCTGTCTGGGCATCACTGACCTAATTCATATTTGTGACATCCGATTCAAGCCTATTTATTTATTTATTTCTTCATTTATTTTCTCTTGTCTCATGTTTCTCTTCTGGAAAGGAATGCCATGAGATGTTTGCGAGCCCTTTCAGATCTCAAAGTCCTTTCTATGACATAGTTCTGAGCACGTTTAAATGAACATGATTTGACCCTTAGTACAATTTTCTCTTGGGTCTTATTTATAAAATATTCAACTTAGTAATTATTTCTTGAGTAATTGCTGTATTCTAGCTAATTTTTGAGACATTAGTCCTTTATTCATAAAGTTTCTATTCTGTGTAGCAGTTACTAAAAAACAAAACAGGAAGGAAAAAAGCAGGACTTCAAAAAGAACATCTTTTGTTTTTGAACAGTGTGGGGAAAGCAGACCAGTGGAACAAATTATTCTGGGAAATCAATGGATCAACGTAACATTGATCCATAATCTCCCTTAAAACCTTGAATGCATTGTAATTGAGGAGACATGAAATTCACTCAAAAACCTAATCTCTCTCTTAAAAAAAAAAAAAAAAAGCCTACCCACACCTAATTAGTTAGGAAGTCTGGTCTGATCTACCTCCAAAAGATTTAAGTAATATGCCCCTTTACACCATGAGCAGAGTTCCCAACTAGTCCTAGCACCATGAGTTTGTTTCCAGACTGCAGTCTGTCTTATTTTATTTTTATCTTTTTGAGACAGGGTCTCACTCTGTCACCCAGGCTGGAATGCAGTGATAGGATCATGGTTCATCCTCCCACCTCAGCCTCCCAAGTAGCTGGAACTACAGGCACACACCACCGTGCTCGGCTAATTTCTTCTTGTATTTTGCAGAGGCAGGTTCTCCCTATGTCACCTAGGCTGATCTTAGACTCCTGCTGCCTAAGTGATCTTCCTATGTTGGCCTCCCAAAGTGCTGGGATTATAGGTGTGAGCCACTGCTCCCAGCCCCAGTCTGTCTTTCAAAAGTTCTCCTTTTTCTTATTATTGTACCCTGTGGGCATCATTCTTAATTGGCTGACCCCAATCCCCTACACAGCCCATTCTCCTAAACTCCTTCCAGTTGGTTTGGTCCATGAGGCACATATTTAAGAGAAAAGTCTTGTCTAAGAAAGGAACAGAACTAGTTTGGTCATCGCCCTTTCCTTCTGCCCCTTACCCATTTCTTCTTTTGGAGAACAGATAGTGCTTGAAGGAGCAAGAGCTACATTGCCACCAGGAAGATGAACACAGCACGCAAAGGATGATGGGCCTGCGAGATGGAAGAACAGGGATCCTTAGTGACATCACTAAGCAGCTGCCCTAGCCCTGGTCTACTTTCATGCTGTCTTCATATTACATAAAAAACAAAACAAATCACAAATAAATAAACTAATAAAAGACACAAAGGGCACATTAGGGTACTCTGTGGCTTGCTAATAGACTCAAAAATGTGTTGCCTACAAATAATTCTTTATTAAAATCATTTTTGTAATAAATTTTACTTTTAAAAAGTTTTTGATCTACAGAAAAATTGAGGAGATAGAATATACACCACCCCAGGTTTCCTTTATTACATTAGTGGGATACATTGGTAATAATTAGTGAATCAATATTAATACATTATTATTTTTAAAGTCCATACTTCATTCATTGTGGATTCCTTAGCTTGGGATTTCAGTCCAGTATGGGTTTCCTTAGTTTTTACCTAACATATTTTTACTGTTTCAGGATCCCAGTCCAGATCCCACATTGCATTTAGTTGTCCTGTCCCCCTTTTTTTTGTTTTTGGTTTTTAAGGCAAGGCCCTGCTCTATAGCCTGGGCTGGAGTGTGGTGCTCGCTGCAGCCTCAACCTCCTGGGCTCAAGCAATCCTCTCATCTCAGGCTCCAAAGTAGCTAGGACCTCAGACACGTGCTACCACAGTCGGCTAATTTTTTAAAAAATGTTTTATAGAGACAAGGTTTTGCTTTGTTGTCTAGGCTGGTCTCCAACTCCCGGGCTCAAGCGATCCTCCTGCCTCAGCCTCCTAATGTGTTGAGATTGCAGGCGTGAGCCATTGTGCCCGACCGGTTGTGTCTCCTTAGGCTCCACCTGGCTGACAGTGACAGTTTCTCAGACTTTGCTTGTTTTTGATAACCTTGAAATTTTTAACAGTACTGGTCAGATATTTTGTAGAATGTTCCTCAACTGGGATTTGTCTGATGTCTTTATAATAATTAAACTGAGGTTATGAGTTTTGGGGGTAGTAGATCCCAGAGGTAAAGTACCATTTTCATCACGTCATACCAAGGGTATACACTATAACATGACTTGTCACTGCTGATATTGACCTAGATCACCTGAGATAGTGTAGTGTTTGTCAGGTTTTTAAAACTCTTTTTTCCCCTTTTCATAGTAAAGTCTTTTTTTTTTTTTTTTTTTGACAGAGTCTCGCTCTGTCACCCAGGCTGGAGTGCAGTGGCGCTATCTCGGCTCACTGCCACCTCTGCCTCCCGGGTTCACGTGATTTTCCTGCCTTAGCCTCCTGAGTAGCTGGGATTACAGGGACCCACCACCACACCTGGCTAATTTTTGTATTTTTGGCAGTGACGGGGTTTCACCATGTTGGTCAGGCTGGTCTTGAACTCCTGACCTCAAGTGATCTGCCTGCCTTGGCTTCCCAAAGTGCTGGGATTACAGGCATGAGCCACTGCACCTGGCCCTAAACTCTTTTTTTTTTACATGTTTTGTTAGATTTACACCTAAAGTATTTTACTTTTTAAGCAATCGTATGTGGTATTGCATTTTAAACTTCAGTTTCCGCTTGTTCATTGTTAGCATATAGAAATGTGATCAATTTTTGCATGTTGATCTTGTATCCTATAACCTTGATAAACTCAAGCAATAGGGAAAGGGCTCCCTATTCAATAAATGGTGCTGCAATAACCAGTTAGCCACATGCAGAAGATTGAAACTAAACTCTTCTCAAGGAAGTTATTACAATCTACACTTAAAAAGTGGGGATATAGGCTCCACCTCCTTGAGGACGGTGTATCTGCATAAATTATTTGGAATTCTTCAGCATAGGAAATTTATCTCTTGTTCCCCATTTATTTATGTATTTAATCACTTATTTATATTAGTGTGGACACGGGGAAATTTATTTTCTATTTTGGGTTATAGTCCAATAGTAACTTAGTTACAGTCAATTCTCATTACTCCTAGTGGTTATGTTCTATAAAGTTGCAGCAAACAAGGATTTTGCGATGAACCATTGCACCAAGGGAAAATGTATATATCTCCCACATAGATTTTAATGTTAAATCCTACAAACAATTCATCCTGGTAGAATCTAATTTCATTTCATTTTTTTTTTGAGATGGAGTCTTGCTCTGTTGCCCAGGCTGGAGTGCAATGGCACGATCTTGGCTAGCTGCAATCTCTGCCTCCCGGGTTCAAGCGATTCACCTGTCTCGTCCTCCCGAGTAGCTGGCGTCCGCCACTACGCCTAGCTGATTTTTGTATTTTTAGTAGAGACAGGGTTTCACCATGTTTGCCAGGATGGTCTCAATCTCCTGACCTCGTAATTTGCCCGCCTTGGCCTCCCAAAGTGCTGGGATTACAGGCGTGAGTCACTGTGTCCGGCCTATTTTCTTTATTTTACGAAAGAGACAATAAGGTTCAGAAGTGTTAAGTGACTTGCAGAGGCCGCTCAACTCACTGGTGCCAAAATTGGCCGTCAAACCTGGCCCAACTGGGCCCAGAGGCGGAGCTTCCTGCGTTTGCTCCACAACTCCATCCTCTGGCTATCTCTGCGTGAGAGCTGAAACAACAAGGCTGAGTAGTTGCCTTGATGGACCTCAGCTGGGAACGTGCCTTTTGGGTGACTCAAATTTTTAGTGCTCTGTGTATGTACGTCTGCAAACGGCAATGAAAGCGCCCAGATTACTGGTGTCAGGGTTACAAATAAACTTTAGCAAGTAGGCGAATCCACGAAGGCACAATCTGCAAATAATGATCAATTGCATTTTTACAAAATTAGTTCCTCAGGTACATAAAGAAACACATACTCTTGTATTCATAAGGAAATGTAAGGATCAGCTAGTCCAACTTGCAACTCCATGCATGAATTCTTTATGTGGTTTTGGACAGGTATCACGCAGCCTTGGCCTGCAGTCTTGACACTGGCTATCCTCACACCCTCATGTGTGGCTGCCCTTCAGATTCCACTCAAGGGTCTATCATCAGAGATGCCCTCCCAAACTCGTAGGTTGAGTCCATCAGTTCATGATTTCATACCCCTGTGCACCTGTTCTTCAGGGCATACCTTCCATGCTGTTCATATGTGTACATTTCTTTTTTAATTATCTGATTAAAATTGTTTCTCCACTAGGGAGAAGGAACTGTGTCTTCTTTTACATACTTTGTGTCTTCAGAGACTGAGTGCGAGCAGATAATAACCCATTAATTACTCAATAGGAATAAATGGATGAATGAATGAACAGGGAGATCATTACCTCAGAGGATGCTATTTTTCATATTTGAATCATCTACTTATCACCAGGCGTAGGTAAGATGTAAAGCCCTGGCTCAAAATGTTATTTTCTGTTTACATATGGATGAGTAAAATCTAAAAGCCTCAATTATTTCAAGGCCCCTGTAAGTCAAACCAATATACCCTGAGGGAAGGAGTGATGCTCTACAGAGATCATATTTCAATTTAGAATAAGATATTCATCTAGGAGTAACTTAATTATTTGATTATATGGAGATTAGCTGGCTTATAATGCTTCACTTGCTTCTTTTCTTCTGAATATTATTTGTATTTCTGGTATCTCACTAAAAAAACCAATATTTTAACTGGATTGGGGGATTTCAAAGAACAGATCCAAATTGGTAAAGTACGTATTAGGCTATAAAAAACATCTTTACATTATCCACCACGAGGGAAAAATAATTAGACAATGCATTTATTATGTTTCTTTCTTAACACATTAATTCTTTACACAACAATTCTCATAGTTATTGGGCACCCTTGGCCTTGTGCCAGGTTCTGGGCTCTGTGCTTGACTTTTACTAACTTGAGATATTTCCATATCAAAATCATTTATGATATTGACTTCATATAATAATAAACGAGCCAGGCATAGTGGCTCATGCCTGTAATTCCAGCACTTTGGGAGTCCGAGGCAGGTGGATCACCTGAGGTCAGGAGTTTGAGACCAGCCTGGCCAACATGGTGAAACCCTGTCTCTACTAGAAAATAATAAAAAAATTATCTGAGTGTGGTGGCAGGTACCTGTAATCCCAGCTACTCAGGGGGCTGAGGCTGGAGAATTGCTTGAACCCAAGAGGAGGAGGTTGCAGTGATCCGAAATTGCACCATTGCACTCCAGCCTGGGCGACAAGAGTTGAACTCTGTCTCAAAAAAAAAAAAAAAAAAAAAAAAAGAAAACTTTGCAATTTGAGGAGTCTTTAATTTCTGGTAAGATAATTATAACTTCTTCCAGTAAGAATAAAATATTCTTTTATTTGTATCGTAATTGTTTACACAGCCAACATTCCATGTCAAAGAAACATTGTGTAAATGGAAGCCCAACGAAGAGATGACATTTGTTTTGTGTAAGTGACTATGCAGTGAAAATGTGACTTATTCTAGGTTATGAATCACGGTCGCTTATTAATGTTACAAACCCCTGTTATTATTAAAGAAGTGTTGAAAGAGAGGAAGGAATAGAGGTTAAAATTTGCTTCTATTGCATCTTTGCATTCGGGCACCTCTAAGAGTTGAGGTTTTTAAAAACCATTTTGCCAGCTCATCTTGCTGACATTTTCCTGCCGGTGGATGAAATGCATGATGCATTCTTTCTGTCTCTGCATATATTTTTGTGAACAATTTGTCTGACAAGGGGACTTGACTTAACGCAAAAACTGGAAAAGTTAAAGAAACACATTTTGCCTCATCGGAGAGGTGACTCTTCTTAATACCACGTTGCTTTCAGTTGGATACTTAATTTTACCATATATTTTTGAAGTTTGCCATGTTAAGACCTGTCACTTTCTGAAGTCCTCACACATAAAACTTAATCTTTGCTACTTTTATAATTATAGACACTCTTCAGTGTACTATGGGGTTACTTCCTAATAAACCCATTGTATGTTGAAAATATTGTAGGTCAAAAGTGCATTTAATACGTCTAACCTACTGAACATCCTATCTTAGCCTAGCCTACTTTAAACTTAAGTGCTTAGAAGGCTCACATTAGCCTGCAGTGGGGCAAAATCTTCCAACACACAGTCTATTTTATAATAAAGTGTTGAATAGCTCGTGTAATTTATTGACTGCTATACTGAAAATGAAAAACAGAATGGCTGTAAGGGTACTTGAGTAGGATTTCTACTGAACGCATATTGCTTTTGCACCATTGTAAAGTAAAAAAGTCGTGAGTTGAGCTATCGTTAAGTCAGGGATCATCTGTATTTTATTCTATTGAGTCTACCGCAAGTGAAATTCTTTCTACCTATTTAGTAAGAGTAATGCCCATCTTCCTTTTTCTTAAAAATGTTGTTTTATGGATTTATTCTAGGAGTTCTAATGCACAATAATTGATGCTCAAGGAAGTGAGGAAGAAAGGAAAAGAATAAATTATGAAAGCAGTAACATGAAGTCCTCGCTGAGAGCAGAAGGACCTAGTTGTTCTGATTATATATATGCAGCGAGTTCTCAATAAAATGAATAGAAAAGACTGTCGCATAAGCATTTCATTGATTAAATAGGAGTGCCCACAAAAGTTTCAAAGGAGGAAAAAATGATCACGAAAAAGAGGAAAAGGAATTAGAATAATTTCAGAAACCTCAACCACAAAACAAGGTCCTAGGAAGTAATTGAATAATGCCACTATGGTTCTGAAGGAGTGGGTTTCAACTTTGAAGTCTCTAATAAACAAAGTTTCTTACAGAATGAAGTTAATATCAAGACATGTAATTACTTAGAAAATGGATGTTTCAGACTTATTCACAGTCTCAAGTGTGAACCTGTGAACCTACAAAAATAGGCTGTGATCTAACAAAAATAAAGGAATAAATATGTGGTACACTTGTTATATGAAATATCTTGTCTTTTGTTTTATATTTGTATATAAATATGTTTATATTAATATTTAATTATATATTTATTATATAAATATAGTTATGTATCTATTATCTATAGTTATATATCTGTTATATAAATATGTTTATAAATATAACTATAAATGTATATTTATTATATAAATATAAGTATATATTTTATATTTTGTAATATTTTAATATATATACTTTATATGTCTTATATAATTTATATTTTATTGTTTAGCCTTATATGCTAATTCTTTAATACATATTCTTATGTATAATATTTGTAATATATATTTTATTTTTCATCTTTTGTGTTAATTCTTTAATACATATTTTAAAAATTACTAAAGTTAAGAATGACAATATATTTTGACTTCCTGGGAGTATACTGCAGAAATACTGGAAAATGGAGAAATAATTTAATGATAATGTTGACATGAAAGAGAATGAAAAGATTTGCCAACTGTTTCTCTTTCCTGTCATGACCACCAGAAACATGTCATTCATTAAGGAGTGTACAGCTCATCACTCTGACAGCCGAGGAACTCTTATAGGAATTTTTCACACAAAATGCCTTTAAAAGACTTGAAAATGGGACCAATTCCATCAAAACCAGTGTAAGAAGACAGCAATTGAGAATCAACACATTTCAGTTGATAAAAATTTCTGGCAAAACAATCCCTGAAACAGAATAAAGCTGTACCATAACACCCCAAACTAACATTTGAAAAATTTTAAAAAGAAAACACCTAAAATCAGATATTCAAAACCTAAGATAAAAAAAATAGACAAAAGGAAGGGTTTTCACCAGAGTTGTCTTAACTTAGGAAAGAAATTAAACCTGACAATGTCAGAAATGGCTAATAAATTACAATGATCTTAAAAGAGAAAAAATTTAAATAAAAATTTAGTAAGAGGCATTAAAGAAAGTCAGAAAAACAAGAAAATTGAAATTAGAAAACAGAAGACATAAACTGGGTCAGAGAAAAAAGTGGTTGAAATGAAAAACGTTTCTTACATATTTTCTCTATTATCTATTATTCAATCATTGATTTATCATTTATCTGTACATTACGCACATTATATATTTTGAATCTTTTCAGAATAGGTTACATGCATAAGGAAACCAGGCTATTTACCCCTTAATACTTCTGTATATATTTCTTTTTTTTTTTTTTTTTTTGAGACGGAGTCTCGCTCTGTCGCCCAGGCTGGAGTGCAGTGGCGCGATCTCAGCTCACTGCAAGCTCCACCTCCCGGGTTCCCGCCATTCTCCTGCCTCAGCCTCCCGAGTAGCTGGGACTACAGGCGCCCACCACCTCGCCGGGCTATTTTTTTGTATTTTTTTAGTAGAGACGGGGTTTCACCGTGTTAGCCAGGATGGTCTCGATCTCCTGACCTCGTGATCCGCCCGTCTTGGCCTCCCAAAGTGCTGGGATTACAGGCTTGAGCCACTGCACCTGGCTTGTGTTTTGTTTTTTAGAGACAGAGTCTTGCTCTGTTGCCCAGGCTGGAGTGCAGTGGCCGGATCTCAGCTCACTGCAAGCTCCGCCTTCCGGGTTCACGCCATTCTCCTGCCTCAGCCTCCCGAGTAGCTGGGACTACAGGCGCC